>NW_026941923.1:100428-352646 GCF_024139115.2 Armigeres subalbatus
CTAGAAGTTAGCCGTATTGCTAGATTTAATTGGAGCAAATTAGAGAATGAAGGTAATATTGAATCTTCCAGGTGACGTTCTTTATAACATTATTTTTGATATTAGTTATCGAGGTCCCAAAAAGAAGAAAATGACGGAGCGGAAATTCAAAATATCCAATTGCGTACAAATAGGCAATATAAAAATTTGAGAGAATCGCAAACAAAAAATTACATAAAACTACAAGCAGACAAGATGAATGAAAATTTGGAAAAATATTTGAACACTCTGCGATCAATTAAAATTAGCAATTGATGCAGCATTTGGAAGCGAACATAACACTGAAAACAGAAAACGAAATAAAGTCTGTCCAAAGAATCTTCATTTATCGAAAATCAAAAATTAAAATCAGACACTTTTCCGTCAACCATGTATTTAGACGAACGCGTCGTCAATTGCCCTCGAAGATATCTGTAATCTTTTAGATTTCTTACAGAAATATACGCACCTTTTCGGAAACAAGATCGCACTAGATTTTTTGCGCTCTATCCCAGAATCTGCTAAGGGATATCGGTATTAATCAGATCTGGTGAATCGATACTCTAAACGCTTTAAAAACTTAGATGCATCTAAACAATTGGTCCTGAGATGGTATTCACCGATATTTAATGAAGAGTTCTCACAAGAGCTGACTGCACTTTGTTTTGGTCTTCAGATTGTCCCTGAACCGGAAATTTTCCCAGGTATGGAAAAAGTCTATCCCAGCCCCCATTTTCAAATCAGGCAAAAATCTTTGACATTCGTAATTACTGTGAATAGCCATTATTATCTCGTATTCCAAACTTTTGAATCCATTATCAATGAAAATTATTTTCCAACTTAAAACAGAATTACGACAAGCATGGATTTTCAAAGGTCGTCTACTACAAATTTAATAGAATTCATTGACTATTCTCTTAATGCAATGGATAATGGTAACTAGTGAAGCCTATTACACTGACTCGTAGCAAGGCGTTTGATCGCATTCATTATGTCAGTTACTTTCAAATTGCAAAAATTGAATTGAGCCAGACTCCTTAGATGGCTTGAATCTTATCTCACAGACCGGCAACAAATAATAAAATTTAACGGAAAGAAATCCAATCCCATCTTCCAGTCACTTCAGAGTTCCATGCCAAGGCTCTCATCTTGGCCTCTTTATTTATATATATGTAAATGACATTACCTTCATTCTCAAAAATATAAGATTTTAATTTATGCTGACAATAGTTATTTTATCTGACGAGCTCAGGTCTAGTGGCTACTCGCTTTGCCTTATAAGCAGGAGGTCGTGGGTTCAATTCCAGGCCTGTCCTTTCCTACTTTGTATTTCTATCTAGTTCTTCTGTGTTTCACGTCATACCAAAACGATTCCTACTGTTATAACCTTCCACACAATCCCAAAACCTCGTGGCACCTAAGAGAGGTCGTAGAGTTTCTGCATCTTTCTTAAGTAGTATCCAATAAACCATCCTTCCCTTCCTCAGCATTCAAAAGGACGTCAGGTTAAGATCTCGGACTATTGGAGAGCACATTGCTTCCATCTAAGAGTTAGTGATTGTCCCAAATCAGTATCTGTGGTAACGGATGAAAGTGATGTTACCTCATACAATAGTCTTGGCTTGTACCAACGAATTTCAAAGTGAACTGCTAAAATGCTAATGCTAACATATAAAAGATGTTCTGGTATTATTCAGGGACGTATGTGATTTTAAAGAAGATTCAAACGTCGATTTGAACCAATGGATATTCACGCAAACCATCACCACAGAAGGGTTTCGACCTGTTGTGGTGTTATTTGCAGTACCATCAGATTGATAATCCGACGTTTGAATCTTTTACAAAATCACATACGTCCCTTTTGAATAAGCCCAGGATGGAAATGAAAAACAAATAACGAATTAATTCCAGGAATGAAATACACAGCAAATTTACATGGTGCAGAAAAAACCTATTGCAACTCGAATGTTAAGAAATGCAACATAATATCATTCAGCAGAAAAGAATAACACCAAATATACAAATTGTATTAGGGAACAATACTGTAGAAAGACACGAAAGGTTAGGATTTGGAGTGATTTTAGATTCGAAACTAACTTTGTTGATCACTATAACACAATCATCCACAAAGCTATAATATGCTAGGGCTTTATCAAGCGTTTTTGTTTCAACTTTCAGGATCCCACACAATCAAAACACTATATTATTTCATATGTAATGATCTATACTTGAATATTGTAGCATTGTATATCACCTTTATACAACCACACATGAAGAAAAGAATAGCAGCATACAAAAACAATTTCTATTATACGCCTTCGTAAAATAAGGTTGGACGTATTCCTCTTCCATCTGATGAAGCACGTTAATGCTTATAATATATAAACTTTGAAAGAGCGTCGAGAATGCAACGGTTTCATTTGTTAACGATATAGTTTCTCAACGTTGATTCAACTGAAATTTTATCGAAATTTAACTTTTACATACCTTTCTCGGCTACTTCGACATAGGAATTATTTTTAACCAACCACTGCCGAACAAATTACGCCAAATTTTGGGCTCTCTCAACTCGAATGATGGCTGTTACAATCAACACTGCAAATCATTGACTTAACTATGTCTCGGCATAATTAGACAGTATTTCCAAAGAACAAAACATTACAAATTCAGCAATATAAATTCAAAAATCAAAATTATACATCACTTACTAAAAAAACCTATTATTTAATATACATTATATAGCATTACAAAACAAACATGTATATGTACTAGTCTACGTTGGTTGACGAAATAAAACAAATAAACAAATAAACTTTTGGCACTGTTGCATTTAAGCGATGAAAACTCTGAGTTAGTAGTTCTAAACCAAAATATCGTTCACATCGTTCATTTTGCTTGTTATGAAGCGGAACTGGTTAATGGAAGAGTTTTCAACTTTTTTTCTAGTTTATGTTATTTGAAAACATGTAGCCATGGGGTAAATTGGTCATGTCGCCTGGCGGTAAAGTGAGCAATGTTCTGACAGAGAAATGAGATAATAGCTCAAATTTAACTCTTAATCAGTCTGGTTGACTTCTTCTTCGTATTGGCATTACATCCACACTGGGACAGAGCCGCCTTCCACACAATCCCAAAACCTCCTGGCACCTATGAGAGGTCGTAGAGTTTCCTGCATCTTTCTTAAGTAGGTATCCATAACCATCCTTCCCTTCCCTCAGCATCTTCGCAAGGACGTGCCAGACAGATCCTCGACTATTGAGTGTCATTAGCACTTCACAGTTATTAACTGCGAGGTTCCTAAGCCAGTTACTTTTGGCATCTGTATATCACAGTGAGGCCAACACGATGATACTTTTATGCCCAGGGAAGTCGAAAATTTCCAATCCGAAAATTGTCTAGACCGGCAGCGGGAATCGAACCCAGCCACCCTGAGCATGGTTCTGCTTTGTAGCCGCGCGTTACCGCACGGCAGGAGGGCCCCACGTCCAGTTGATGTCTGATCATCAATCAGTAAAGAAAAGGTTGTTGAATAAAGCAAACTGATTGGCGATAATTAGAAGCTCAGCTGGATTTTTGTCCGGCTTCAAAATAGGAACAACTTTCGTTTTTCTATTTATCTGGAAGTATGCCAATTGAAAATATTTGTTAAATAAATTAACCAAAAAGGATAAAGAGCTCTCAGGAAGTTTTTTGATAAGTACGTAGAAAATACCATCATCATCCGGGGCTTTCATATTTTTAAATTGCCCGCAAAAAATCAAAGTAAAATAAGGTTGTATACTTGTCACACTTCTCTTTTCTCACAAGGATCTATTCATTAAATCGAACAGCAATCTTCGTTCCAAATTACCATTAAGCCCCAAACGCAATACAACGGAACGGCGACGGAAACGGAAAATTTGACAGTTAGCCCATATATTTTCTACCTCAAACCTAATTTCATTTGCATGAATATTTTTTGTTCCAAAATGAATTTAACTTTAAAATTTTTATATCATTGTTTTAAGAAGGCCAAATTGCTCAAAGAACCTGAAAACATAAATGTGGTCAGTTTTTCTTAGGCGGAGGGGGGATACAGTTTCACTCGGTACATGAAGGCAAATATTGTTTAATCCAGCTTTTTTTTATTGAACCAAGTACAATATTATCTAAACAATCTTATCTCACTCAGTTAATGTCACCAAAATCAAAGATACCAGCAACATTTATTGACCAATAATTGTGTGCAAAATCGTATCTTGTCACAATCATGAGTCAATTAATGTTTGTCTACAAATGAAAATGCTCAAAATACATTCTATTCTGATACATCTATTCAGATGGGTATCATGAGAAGAAGTAGTTATGTGATTCTGAAATGTACTTGAGGTAAAGTAACATTAGTTTTCCAGTTTATGCTATTTCTTCATCAAAGTGACTAATAATTATTTGATTGTGGGGTGAGGCCTTAAAAAGATATCAAATACACCGGAAAATTGATGAAATCTATTCGCGTAAAAAGCGATCCCATTGTATAGTTACGGATTATTTACTAAAAGGTTTTTTCCGAGATAATTTTATCAATTGTAACTTAATAGCGAAATACTCATGCTATGGGCTCCTGTGGTCGTTTGTAGCCGTGAATAACATTCTCTGCAAAAACAACTTAATGGAGAATCGTTGTGATTCGTTTGTTAGCATTAGACGAAACGGCGCCTCATAGTTGGCGCCTTTTTTTCCATTTTCGTAATCGTCGTCCGGATGGATCCCATTTGGATGATGATGAGAAGCATCTTTTATTCCGGTTAGTGTGTTTCGTTTTGATTCGCATTCATTTCGAGTAAAGAAAGAAGCAGCATCACCTGTTTTGTTTGCATCAACACAATTGTTGCCTCAGCAAAATTATTTTTTATATTTTTATAAAACTAATTGTTTTCTTCATCATGATTTAGCATGCATACAAATTATGTACTTCGATTTTTGAAAAATATCAGCTGCTGTATTTGTAATTTTGCTCACCTGAAATAGAGGAATAGTATAGAATTAGCATTTAGAACATTTATTGGACTAATTTAATTTAAAAATTCACATAAATAAAACAAAATAGTTTCAATAATAGTCTTTTAGTATGCTTATAAAATCATCCACAAAAATATGAAATATAATATCTACGAAATCTATAGAAAAATATGATGATCTACAAAATTATTCCAAATATAATGCAACCAATCCATATCCAATGCGAATCAAATCCAAATTTTAATCCAAATCCAATCCAATCCTAAATCCAATCCAAATCCCAAAACCAACCAAACCAATCCAAACCAATCCAAACCAATCCAAACCAACCAAACCAATCCCAAACCAATCCAAACCAACCAAACCAATCCAAACCAATCCAAACCAATCCAAACCAACCAAACCAACCAAACCAAACCAACCAAACCAAAACCAATCCAAACCAACCAAACCAACCAAACCAACCAAACCAACCAAACCAACCAAACCAACCAAACCAACCAAACCAATCCAAACCAACCAAACCAATCCAAACCAATCCAAACAATCCAAACCAATCCAAACCAACCAAACCAAACCAATCCAAACCAACCCCAAACCAACCAAACCAATCCAACCAAACCAATCCAAACCAATCCAAACCAACCAACCAATCCAAACCAATCCAAACCAATCCAAACCAATCCAAACCAATCCAAATCCAACCAAACCAACCAACCAATCCAAACCAACCAACCAATCCAAACCAATCCAAACCAATCCAAACCAATCCAAACCAATCCCAAACCAACCAAACCAATCCAAACCAACCAAACCAATCCAAACCAACCAAACCAACCAAACCAACCAAACCAATCCAAACCAAATCCAAACCAATCCAAACCAACCAAACCAACCAAACCAATCCAAACCAAACCAATCCAAAAACCAACCAAACCAAACCAATCCCAAACCAATCCAAACCAATCCAAACCAACCAAACCAACCAAACCAATCCAACCAATCCAAACCAATCCAAACCAATCCAAACCAACCAAACCAACCCCAAACCAATCAACCAAAAACCAACCAACCAACCAACCAAACCAATCCAACCAATCCAACCAATCCAAATCCAACCCAACCAATCCAAACCAATCCAACCAATCCAACCAATCCAATACCAAACCAATCCAAACCAATCCAAACCAACCCAAATCAATCCAACCAAATCCAAATCCAATCCAAACCAATCCAAACCAATCCAAACCAACCAATCCAATCCAAATCCAATCCAAACCAATCCCAAATCCAACCAAACCAATCCAAACCAATCCAAACCAATCCAAACCAATCCAAACCAATCCAAACCAATCCAAACCAACCAATCCAAACCAATCCAAACCAACCAAACCAATCCAAACCAACCAAACCAACCCAAACCAATCCAAACCAATCCAAACCAATCCAAACCAACCAAACAATCCAATCCAAACCAAATCCCAAACCAACCAAATCCAACCAAACCAAACCAAACCAATCCAAACCAATCCAAACCAATCCAAACCAATCCAAACCAACCAACCAACCAAACCAACCAAACCAACCAAACCAACCAAACCAACCCAAACCAACCAACCAACCAACCAATCCAAACCAATCCAAACCAAACCAAACCAATCCAAACCAATCCAACCACCAACCAATCCAAATCCAATCCAAACCAATCCAAATCAATCCAACCAATCCAAATCCAATCCAAACCAAACCAATCCAAACCAATCCAAATCCAATCCAAACCAATCCAAATCCAAATCCAAACCAATCCAAACCAACCAAACCAATCCAAACCAACCAAACCAACCAAACCAAACCAACCAAACCAATCCAAACCAACCAAACCAATCCAAACCAATCCCAAATCCAATCCAAACCAATCCAAACCAACCAAACCAACCAAACCAACCAAACCAACCAAACCAAACCAAACCAATCCAAACCAACCAACCAACCAAACCAACCAAACCAATCCAAACCAATCCAAACCAATCCAAACCAATCCAAACCAATCCAAACCAACCAATCCAAACCAACCAAACCAATCCAAACCAACCAAACCAATCCAAACCAATCCAAACCAACCAAACCAATCCAACCAATCCAACCAATCCAAACCAATCCAACCAACCAAACCAATCCAAACCAATCCAAACCAATCCAAACCAATCCAAACCAATCCAAAATCCAAACCAACCAAATCCAACCAATCCAAACCAATCCAAACCAATCCAAACCAATCCCAAACCAATCCAAACCAATCCAAACCAATCCAAACCAACCAAACCAATCCAAACCAAACCAAACCAACCAACCAATCCCAAACCAACCAAACCAACCCAAACCAACCAAACCAATCCAAACCAACCAAACCAACCAAACCAACCAAACCAACCAAACCAATCCAAACCAACCAAACCAACCAACCAACCAAACCAACCAAACCAACCAAACCAATCCAAACCAACCAAACCAATCCAAACCAATCCAACCAACCAAACCAACCAAACCAACCAAACCAATCCAAACCAATCCAAACCAATCCAAACCAATCCAAACCAATCCAACCAATCCAACCAATCCAAACCAATCCAAATCCAATCCAAACCAATCCAAACCAATCCCAAATCCAATCCAAACCAACCAAACCAATCCAAATCCAAACCAACCAAACCAACCAAACCAACCAAACCAATCCAAACCAACCAAATCCAATCCAAACCAACCAAACCAATCCAAACCAATCCAAACCAACCAAACCAATCCAAACCAATCCAAACCAATCCAAACCAACCAAACCAACCAACCAATCCAACCAATCCAACCAATCCAAACCAACCAAACCAATCCAAACCAATCCAAACCAATCCCAAACCCAACCAAATCCAATCCAAACCAATCCAAACTAATCCAAATGCAATCCAAATGCAACCAAATGCAATTCAAACCAATATAATTCCAATCCAAACCAAATCTATCCTCTAATTGAATCAAGTATAAATTGTAGCTGATTAAAGTTTATCCGTTGTAATTGATTTCAGTCCGAATTATATTTGTGTATATTTATATTTTAATTGAGTTTCGAACAGAAATGCTATAAATAATTAGAAATATTAGGATTCACTTCTATTGTAAGTTCATCATATTGTAAGTCATTCGTGTACTACTTATATGGCATGGCAACCACTCAAACTGTAGGACGATAGCGAAGTTCATCTCCTTGGTAATGAGTAGCCTAAATTTTATTCAGTGGGTTCATGTTGGCTTCCCACATAGTTGTCCTGCAACATGGGTATATAAAAAAGATCACTTAAAGGTCATAATTCCAAAGGGCCCATGGCTACTTTTACGAACTATGACCTGAACAATTATGTTCAATCCAAATCCATTAGTATACTAATAAAACAAGATGACATGGAAAGCTTCGTGGTAGGTCTAAGGTTTGAAATTTTCACATGCGTTTCGAGCCGCTGAGGAGGCAGCATTAGAATGTGGAGATAATTATGTGATCTACTCATACATGGTTGAAGACGGTACAAAGAAGATTAGCTAATAGGCTTTACTAAGAATTATGCAATCCTTTTTAATTGTTGATGCATTTTACTTGTAGCTTGATAATTGAATGTTTCTTGTATGTTAACTGATCCTATTAACTCCTGCGAATAAGGAGCTCAGGCTGAAATGATTGTTTAGTTTAAATTAGAAATAATTGTTTAAAAATGTAATTGTATAACAAAATAGAATTGGCTTGTATCACTCCCATGAACTCTCAATCACTACTGCGGCAAATCAATCACTTCCACAAGCGACAAATTACGTAAAATTCAACTAAAATATTACAAGAGTTCAAATGTCAAACGTGATGTGCTGGAATGGCTGGCCTGCGGTTTCGAACGAGCACCTATCCGTCTTGAGCTGCACATCGTGCTGCCACCGATCCATGAGAAGCACCTCCATCCTGCCCAGATAGATACAGTATATACTTTCCATTGCCGATGGTGACCTAACCTTTATGAAGTGTCAGCCTTCGTAATTCGCAAAACAGCAATAGCGAAGAATCCTGATCGCAGCGCAGGGCCTATTGAGTTCCTGCCCTGCTGCTGCTGACTCGCGATTGTCTCGAGTGGTTATTTTACTTTCCCAAATACCATAACTCCCTCGGCAACAAGCACTTGGGAACTTGGAACAACAAGCACTTATATTATATCTTGAGATGCCGAATCGTGTGCAGTGATTTGAATCAACCAATCTAATAAAATAGAAGGAACATGATTTATAAAATAATCCATTACAGATAGGAACTCTCCTTATCATTTATTTTAGAACGCGCGAGGAGCGCCAGCTTTCAATTATCATATAGTTCATTCAGTAAGTCAGACTTATCTGGATATGGCGATATACACAGATAAGTCTGACTTGCGGTTAGCGGCAGTACACTAGTTCGCAATAGTTTTGAACTCAATGCATGCGAAGCATACAATTTCTATAGGTAGATTCATCAGTTGGAATGTTGATGTTCATATAATTTTAATTCAAATCTAGTCCCGGTGGAAGGCAACAATGGTCTGTACGCATTTTGATAAATGATGTGACAGGTAATACATTGAAGCTATTTAGCCCTAAAGTATCCGCGTTCATTATACTTGGTTTTACAAATTCATGTTTGAACAGCTTACTTTTCCAGCCTACGACTAATTGATTCCGCCACCTCCAAGAATATGGCCATTCGCAGTACATTCCAACACAGCTTTCGTATTGTCGTTTCGATGACGGACCAGATATTAACTATACTATAATCCAAAAATGTCGTAAATATCAGGGCCCTAACGCACCATCTGTTTATCGATTTAAAAGCGAATAAACAAGCAGAAGGGAAAAACAAACCGACGTTTGTTCAAATAAAATGTACTGTTGTCTTGATTCTTGATGTTTTAAAAAGTTCAGAAGTTCATTCAGGGTTTTACCACAGATTGTGTCCTAAATAAGGTCGGTGGATGGAATTAGTTTGGGAATCGCCTTGAAACCTGTTACAAAATCCGTTAAGAATTAATGAAAAGTATATTTGAGGGATACACGAATAGAATTCTTTTCTAAATAATATCTAGAATTCCTTTGAAATTCTTCCAAAACTCTTTCAGTGTTTCAGAATTTTCTTCTGAATTCTGCCAGTAATCACTAATCAGTAATTCTTCCAGGAATTCTTTCTGAATTCTTGTATGCATTTTTCAGGCATTCTGCCATTTTTTTCCAAAGGATTCCTTGAAATGAATTCTTTGAAATTCTTCTAGGAATATCTTGAGTGATGTTCCAGGATTTTCTCTGAGGTTGCTGGATCAATTTGAAATTCCATGCACACCTCCAGGAAATCCTTCCGAATACAAGAACTTACTCGAAGTTTCTTCAGGAATTGCCGCAAGTTCCGTACATAAATGCCCTGACCAAATAAACAATCCTCCGGACTATTCTTCAACAATTTCTCTGAAGTTCTTTAATACCTATGGATTTCCTCGAGGAATTTTTCCGGATCTTCCTTGAGGATTCCACCGAAGTTCCTTGAAGAATTCCTCCGAAGTTCCTTTAAGAATTCTTCCGAAGTTCCTTGAGGAATTCCCAGGAAGCCCTTGCTCTATTCCTGCGTATGTTCCTTGGAAACTCCTCCGAAGTTTCTTGAGGAATTCTGAAGTGGAGGAGCCTTCCGGAAGTTCTTGGAAGAGTTCTACCGAAGTTCTTAAAGAAATCCTCCGCAAAATCCTCCAGGAATTCTCGAAGTTCCCTTCACGAGTTTTACCGGGAAGTAACACAGAAATTTCTACGGAAGTTCCTCCAGGAAGCAGGAAGTTTTCGAAGAAATTCCGGAGAAATTAATAGAGGAGTTCCTTGAGGAAATTCCGAGGCTACCTTTATCAGGAGAGGTGGTGAGGACAAAATAGCGAATACTGGAGAATTTTATTATACTTCTAAGTGTTTTTCCGAAAAAACTTTTACAGACATACTAATTGGAATTTAAATATGATTTATTAGATGAACTCGCAGAATAGAAAATCTCCTATACATGAATTCTATAGAATTTTTGAAAAAATGACCATAAAACCATAAAACCATAAACCATAAAACGCGAAAATCGTACTCCTCCGTATGCCGCCAATGCACTTTTTGGCCAAATTTTTTTTTCGTGGTTCTTGTGACGACCACCAGATGTCGAAAAGATCGATGAGCTTTATTCAAATTCGCCTATAGACAATCCAATGCCGAGGGAATCAATAATTTCCAAAAAAAATCCGGGAGAGGAACTTGTGAAGGAGTTTTGAGAAATTTTCGAATTCCTAAAGAAATTCCAGGAAAATTAATTTGCAGGAGAATTTATTTGAACGACTTTCGAGAATCCTTGGTGGAGTTTAGGTAGAATTTCCGGGTTCTATCAGAGTGAATGAATTAAGCTTCTAATGAATGATTATATTTTGTTTGATTGAATCATTAAATTCTATGATTAAAGATTATGAATAATGATTTATTCATTTTGACAATGAATGACAGTGATTATGATTAACGAATAAAAAAATTTTGACTATGAATAACGATTATGAACAATGAATAAAACGATTGAGTAGATTGATGATTAACGATTGTGATTAAATTATGACACAATATGTATATGATTAATGATAAACGATTGATATGATTAATGATTAATGATTATGAATAATCAAATTGAATAGTGATCAATATTCAAGTAACCTTTCTACCAAATTGAGGTATTAAAGGTATAAAAATTCTTTGATTATGATTAAAGATTAATGAGTAAAAGCACTGTATCAATGATTAAATTGATGATCAATGAATAAACTATACAATTATGAATATGATTAAAGATTAGTGATTAAATGTAAAATTCTATAATTAATAGCTATATTTTCGTAGATCAAGTAAGATTTGCTAATATTTTCAAGAAGTTCTGCAAGAATTCCGAACAATTTCCGGCAGAATAGAAAAAATAGCGAATACTGAGAATTTTATTACATGCTTCTAAGTGTTTTTCCGAAAAAAACTTTTACAGACATACTAATTGGAATTTAAATATGATTTATTAGATGAACTCTCGCAGAATAGAAAATCTCCTATACATGAATTCTATACAGAATTTTGGTAAAAACAATATAAAACCATAAAACCATAAACCATAAAACGCGAAAAATCGTACTCCTCCGTATGCCGCCAATGCACTTTTTGGCCAACGACACTTTTTTTCGTGGTTCTTGTGACGACCACCAGATGTCGAAAAGATCGATGAGCTTTATTCAAATTCGCCTATAGACAATCCAATTGCTGAGGGAATCAATAATTTCCAAAAAATCCGGGAGAGGAACTTGTGAAGGAGTTTGAGAAATTTTCGAATTCCAAGAAATCCCAGGAAAATTAATTTGCAGGAGAATTTATTTGTGAACGGAGAACTTGGTGGAGTTTAGGTAGGAATTTCCGGGTTCTAGTCAGAGCGTTAATGAATTAAGCTTCTAATGAATGATTATATTTGTTATGATTGAATCATTAAATTCTATGATTAAAGATTATGAATAATGATTTATTCATTTTTGACAATGAATGACAGTGATTATGATTAACGAATAAAAAATTTTTGACTATGAATAACGATTATGAACAATGAATAAAACGATTGAGTATGATTGATGATTAACGATTGTGATTAAATTTATGACACAATATGTATATGATTAATGATTGACGATTGATGATTAATGATTAATGATTATGAATAATCAAATTGAATAGTGATCAATATTCAAGTAACCTTTCTACCAAATTGAGGTATTGAAAGGTATAAAAATTCTTTGATTATGATTAAAGATTAATGAGTAAAATTGTATGCAATGATTAAAATTGATGATCAATGAATAAACTATACAATTAGAATATGATTAAAGATTAGTGATTAAATGTAAAATTCTATAATTAAATGCTATATTTTCGTAGATCAAGTAAGATTTTGCAATATATAATATTTTCACAAGAAGTTCTGCAAGAATTCCTGAACAATTTCCCGCAGAATTCCGAAGTTAGGTTTAGTGGAATTCATATGAATTTCGAAGAATTCAGAAGAATTATCTGATTCCTCGTGGTTTGCCTAAGTGCTCCATTTATGAGGAAGGGCTGCTTAGCGATAACGTTCGACTGAATGCCATTTGGCAGTATGCCACTAGGCCGAAAGTTGTTTTTCGCATTAGCATTAGCATTAGCATTGTTACGGTGTAATTCGTAGATTGGACACTAGTGATACTATTTTTTTTACTTTTGAGATTCTTATCTAGAATGCTATCAGAAATCAAGAAGGGAGTGGTCCTGATTCCAGTCTCAAACAAAAATAACAAAAGTGAGGATTACTACTCCTGGCCACCCATCTTCACCGTAACTAGGAGAGGAAGGAAGTGATGTAGTACTTACTTAACGAGAGGCCACCGACTTAGGACACCCTCATAAGTACACGGAGTTGGATAATGAGGAAGGTAATCGTTGGGTCAGGATTTGCAGTGTGCAATTTAACTGTGGTAGATCTTACCCGTAACACACCACGTAAAGGTGTCTACCCAGCATTACGGGTCAATGCCACTAGGCCGAAAGTTGTTTCTGATTACACCATTTGGCGAACACACCATTAGGCCGAAAGGGTCGTTTGCCGAAAGGGTCATTTGGCCGAAAGGTTCGTTTGGCTGAAAGGGTAGTTTCGAACAGGTAATTTGAGATGTAAATTACTTCTTACGTCTCACTGTTAAAGTGTGCTCCTTAGCCGTGCGGTAAGACGCTACAAAGCAAGACCATGCTGATGGTGTGGGTTCGATTCCGGTGCGGTCTAGGCAATTTGATTGAAATTGTCCTGACTTCCCTGGGATAAAAGTATCATCGTGTTAGCCCATGATATAGAATGCAAAATGGTAACCTGGCTTAGAAACCTCGCAGTTAAAATCGAAGTGCTTAATGAACACAAGCGAGGCGGCTCTGTCCCCCCGTGTGGGAAATGCCAATAAGAAGAAGAAGAAGAAGAAGAAGAAGAAGAAGAAGAAGAAGAAGAAGAAGAAGAAGAAGAAGAAGAAGAAGAAGAAGAAGAAGAAGAAGAAGAAGAAGAAGAAGAAGAAGAAGAAGAAGTCTCACTGTCAAAAGAGAGTTTTTTTTTTTTTTTTTTTAAATGGCCCACCGCTACCCCCACAAAAAGCTCTTTGTTTTTTTGAGCCCCGGCAGTGGACTCTCTAGGACAGAACAAAACAATTACAAATTACATAAAAACATGAAATATTAGTGTGTGGGAAGTGGTGAACCTGAACAAAATAAGCTAATCTAGGATTCCCAGTGGAACTGTGTTCTTTGAAAGTGAGTTAGCGAAGTGGAGAGTAAGACGTCTCACTATTCACTGCGCTTCTCACTTTTACAGTGGATGAGTACAGTCAGGAATGAGGATTGAGAAGCTCCTCTCTCATCTAATTTTTAACTTTTCAAATGACCCTTTGCAAACGACCCTTTCTGCCAAACAACCATTTCGGTCAAATGACTCTTTCATTCAAATGACCCTTTCGACCAAACGACTCTCTTCCTAATGACCTCCTCGGCTAAATGACCCTTTCGGCCAAACCCGGAGGAATTTCGGAGGAACTTTCGAGGAACTTCAAGGAATTCCGGAGGAACTTCCGAGGAATTATGTTTTTCGATATCTCTCCATGCATTTTCCAAATAAACTTCCAAATTTAGCACCGCCCAAACGTTGACCGATTTGGCTGAAATTTCTTCCAGAGCATCAGGACATCACGGAATAAGCGGTAAGAAAATTTTAAATAAGTTTTTCCATACTAATTTGAACCAACCTATTGAAATACTGAAGGGTAAACCTATGAGCACATGCTAAAGATAAATTACTAAAACCTTAACCTTACAACCAAATATTTTGACATTCGCAAATACACAGGATTCTGTTTTTGCACGATTTTTCCTCTCGTATTTTTATCGTGTGACTTCAATTTACCACCAAAATTTCGCAATATGTTTCAAAAAATCCTGAATAAATCAAAGTAATATTACATGATAATTGAAACGTTAAACGTTTAGGATGAGTGGAAAATTGAGAAATGTAAAATAAAAAATCAGTGTATGATTTTGTTGCAACTTGCAACAAATTCAAGAAACGGGCTCCCTGATTTTCTGAACTGTATTTAACTTTCGTCTCAACGCTAAACTACGTTAAAAATCCCTATTGAAGGTAGTATGATATAGGAAATTATAGATTGAATGAGTTGTACATAGTTAATTTGAGGGTTTAGTATGGTTTCAATTCTTCTTCAATTTGGATTTCATATGTATTTTACTTACGTTTAGTCTTTTCTTTCTGCTGCAAATTTAGGTTCTTCTGACTCTATTATTGGTTGTGGGTAGCTATAAGGTTTACAATATAGGTTAAGTTTAAGTTCACATTATTACAATATAATATTACCTTTTGTGTATATATTTTAGAGCTTATTTTCTATTAAATTCCAAGCAAACTTCATCCATAGCAATCTAATCGTATCTCCTACTGTAGTATGCATAGATAACGAGGCAATATCATTTCGTTGTCTGGTTGATTGATACGGATAAGGGGATTGTGGTACGGATTTAGGTGTTATTAACAGCAGCCTTAGTGTTGTGGAAGCAACAAGAGTTGGGGCAGATAGTCTTACAAATATCTTAAGGTATCAATGGATTTTAAACCTTAGTTATAGTTTTCAAAAAATCAACAGGGTCGTTTTGGCCCCTGTAAATGCGTTTTAGCTGTAAATTTTATTCATACTTCTTCTTCTTACTTCTACTCCTCCGAAAATTATCTAGACCAGACTCGGAATCGAGCCCAGCCACCCTTCGCATGGTTTGCTTTATAGCCGCGCGTCTTACCGCTGCTAAGGAGGGCCCTCATACTGAAGTTGATAAATCGAAATTTTCTTCATATTCGTACTCTACCCGATCTTGCGAAATAAAATGAGCATCCCTGAATCATAACAAACCAGCAAACTACCGGAAACTAGATGAGGTAGATGAGCAAACGTGAAAAAATGTGGAAATCGCTTAAGACGCCTGAGAACCTCTGTTTGAAATAATGATCTTCGATTTCAACCGCAGATTCAACATATAACTAAAAGAACGAACTTTCCAACATGAAATTTGGTTCAGATTTCTCCATAAACTGCCATACAATTGTTTTGCCATCAATTGTACATTCATTCAACATTCAAACATCCGTTATGTGATGAAATTTGCATGAATAGTTTAGCCACAAGATGAATCATTGTACAAATGTACCATGCGTCTCCATATGCTCATTCATTTATTTAGTTTACATCTAAACAGATAACACTGAATCAACAATTTGACGCCAAATACACGGTTCGCTGCCGCATCTCTCCATCCTCGGATACGCCCCACGCTGCCAAGTCGTTTTGCACCTGGTCTGCCCATCTCGCTCGCTGCGCTCCACGCTCCTCGTACCTGCCGGATCGGAAGCGAACACCATCTTTGCAGGGTTGGTCCGGCATTCTTGCAAATGTCCGCCCATCGTACCCTTCCGGCTTTAGTACCTTCTGGATACTGGGTTCACGTAGAGTTGGGCGAGCTCATGGTCTTCTTCGCCGCCACACACCGTCTTTGCACACGCCAAGATGGTCCTACACCCGTCTCTCGAATACCTGAGTGCTTGCAAGTCCTCCTCGAGCATTGTTCATGTTTCATGTCCGTAGAGGACAACCGGTCTTATTAGCGTCTTGACATGAACATTTGGTGGGTGGCGAATCTTTTCGACCGCAGTTCTTCTGGAGCCCGTAGTAGGCCCGACTTCCACAGATGATGCGCCTTCGTATTTCACGCATACGTGTTGCAGCGTTAGCAAGGATCCGTGAGACGAATTCCTCGACCACCCTAAGGTATCCCGTCATCGTAACACCGCTTCCCAGGCGGGCCAGTCGCGCCTGGTTCCGCCCACAAGCATGGCTTTGTCTTTGACGATCTTACCACCAGTCCAACTTTGTTGCTTCACGTTTCAGGCGGTGTACAGTTCTGCCACCTTTGCAAATGTTCGGCGACAATGTCCATGTCATCCGCGAAGCAAATAAATTGACTGATTCTGTTGAAAATCGTACCCGAATGTTACACCCGGCTCTCTGCATGACACCTTCTAGCGCAATGTTGAACAACAGGCACGAAAGTCCATCACTTTGTCTTAGTCCCCGGCGCGATTCGAATCTTCCCACAGTTTTGCACACCATCCACCGTTGCTTTGATCTGGTAAGCTTCCCAGGGAAGCGTTCTGCCATAATTTTCCATAGCTCTACGTGGTCTATACTGTCGTATGTCGCCTTGAAATCAACGAACAGTGTAACGGTTTATTCCGCTGAGTCATCATAAAATTATCAAAATAGTGAAGACGAACAAACTCGCTTAAAAATCGATTGCGCCAATTCCTCGAAAGGAATTGCCAAGATTCATTTTAATTTGCCCAGCTTGCTAGTTGGCCACGTCGTGGTCCGAAACCGTTATTGCGGAATCTGTTCTCACACTTTTCAATTTAACAATCGAGCCACAATCACTTTATTCATTCCTCAAAACTATTCCGATTCAAACTATCTCACGACATTTATACACAAAATTGAGTTGACTCAGCACTTAAAGAACGACCGATTGCGGCGGTTCCAGCAGTATGATACCACTCGCCCTCTCAGCCACACCACATGTTGCAAAATTATTTAATTACTTTAAAATTTCAGTGACAACTACAAGTCCCAACCGACTCCTGCTGACCGTTGGTGGTGGGCGGCACGATGCCGAGAGCACGGCCTGCTGCAAGCTGCGATCAGCAAGATGATCAACGGCAAACGATGAGATGATCGCTCGATGCGAATCCATCCTACCCAGGCTTGGGTTTCGGCTGGCTGCTGGTCGATATTTGCCTATCGACGGGAACTTTCTGACCTCGATGTGACGAACGGCGGTCTTTATAGTGCATAGGTAGAGAAATGCGCTCTACATTGTCTCGGTGCCAACGTTTGAATCAGTGTATTTTTATTTACTTGAATGAGGATGGGCAAAATTGCAATGTGGCTTAAAATTGAAATTTCTTGAAACAAAACTATTACAACAGATGGTGCGTTGGGACCTGGTATTCACGGCATTTTTGAAGGATTTGCCGTACAGTAAAGATCTGGTCCGTTGTCGAGCGGCCGTCAACGAAGCCGGCTTGATAACTTCCCACGAACTCGTTCACTAATGGTGACAGACGACGGAAGATGATCTGGGATATCACTTTGTAGGCGACATTAAGGAGGTGATCGCTCGAAAGTTCTCACACTCCAGTTTGTTGCCTTTCTTGTGGATGGGACATATAACCCTTCCTTCCACCTCCGGTAGCTGTTCGGTTTCCCAGATTCTGACTATCAGTTTGTGCAGGCAAGTGGCCAGCTTTTCCGGGCCATCTTGATGAGCTCCGCCGATACCATCCTTATCAGCGTGCTTGATTGGTCTTTAGCTGTTGAATGGCATCCTTAACTTCCTCAAGGTGGGGGCTGGTTGGCTTCCATCCCGCTGAACTGACGAGTCATCTCCTCCGCTGCTTGACTTTTACTCCTGTACTCTGAGCGGCATTCAGATGTGCTCGTAGTGCTGCTTCCACCTTTCGATCACCACACGTTCGTCCGTCAAGATCCCGGCACATCCTTATCCCGGCACATTTCGGCTCGCGGCACGAAGCCTTTGCGGGATGCGTTGAGCTTCTGATAGAACTTGCGTGTATCTTGAGAAAGGCACAGCTGTTCCATCTCCTCGCACTCCGCTTCTTCCAGGCGGCGTTTCTTCTCCTGAAAAGGCATGTCTGTGTCTCCGCTTCCGTCTATAACGTTCCACGTTCTGCCGGTACCTGCTGCAGCGCGACCGCCCGCACTGCGTCCTTCTCCTCCAGAATCTGTCGCACTCTTCGTCGAACCAATCGTTCCGTCGACTTCGACCCATATACCCGACGTTGTTCTCCGTTGCGTCGTTAAGGCTGCTTTGATCGATTCCAGCAGTCCTCAAGAGGGCCCCATCGAGCTCACCTCTTCCGGCAACGCTGCCTCGAGATGCTCGCGCGATGCAGTGGCGACATCAGATTGCTTCAGTCGCTCTACGTCGTACCGCGGCGGTCTGTCGTCAGAACATTGTTGACGGATAGTTTTGGGCGCAGTTTAACCATCACCAGATAGTGGTCAGAGTCGATGTTAGCGCCACGATATGTCCTGACGTCGATAATGTCGGAGAAGTGCCGTCCATCAATCAGAACGTGGTCGATTTGTGATTCTGTCTGCAGTGGTGTCTCCAGGTGTCCGATACGGAGGCTGTGTTAGGTAGGTGCTGCGAATGGCTCATTCTTGGAGACGGCGAAATCAATTAGTCGTAGGCCGTTTTCGTTCGTCAGCCGGTGAGCGATGAACTTTTCAATAGTCGATCTAAACTTCTCCTCTATATAGGCCAACCTGAGCGTTCAAATCTCCTATGCTGATTTTGAGTCGTGGCTTGGGCAGCTGTCGTACTCACGTTCCAGCTGCGCGTAGAATGCGTCCTTATCATCATCAGTGCTTCCGGAGTGTGGGCATGGACGTGATTATGTGAAGTTGAAGAACCGGCCTTTGATCCTCAACCTGCAATTCTTTCATTGCTCGGCCACCACCCGATCACGCGCCTGCATATCGCCCATCACTGAAAGCTGTTCCCAGCTCGTGGGTGCCGCAGCTCTGGTAGATGATATGATTACCTCTAAATGTTCTTCTGCAGCGCTCGATGCGAATCAAGTCCTTGAGCACATCGGCGAGTATGCGTGTGCTCCCGATGAAGTTGAGATTTGCAGTTCCACGAACCGAGTTTCCAATCGCAGTCCTTTTCGTCGCAGTGGTCTTCGCCTGGTTCCGGTCCGTACTCTCTTGTTGATTATTCGTTGCGTGAGTTTTTTTATCTGGCTGTTGCAGGGCCTGACACCAAACCCCTAAATTTCCGATGGACCATGGTGCACAGTTCATTTAGAGCCCTGTTGGCCTCGGACGATGTTCAGCCGCCCCTAATATGGAGAAAGACGCTGGAGCGGATCCTGACATGGAGAACAGACGCTCAATAAGATTTGCATCTCCGGAGAGAGCAAGCCCCTTCCTGTCAGCATACGACCATAGTTCCCACGGTTGGTTACCCGATCTTCCCTAAGGTTGCTCGTATCCCGGCCAGCACCGCGGGAGGTAGGGATAGAGTTGCTGGGTAAGAGGCTAAGGACCGCGAGATGGGGTCTATTTTATTCCTTCAGGTACGCGAAGTACCAATGGTACGCTTTACCCAGCATTTGCCGTGCCATCTCCATATGCTGTTTGCTCATATTGAATTGAATTGAATTGATTAGGGATCTTTAAGGCTCCTCCAGACCTGGATTTTCACGCTGGACGGCGAAATAGCTGCCGCGATTCTATCGTTGGGTCGCTGCAGGCAGTGCCATTTACGTTTCTACCAACGGGGGCAGATTCGCAGTCGCGGATAGAATCACGTCGCGATTGTCTCGTCGCTGTATTTGGGAGAATCTTTATTTACGAGATAATTCAATTCAATTCAATACCTATAAGCATAACGCATAGGAAACGCAAAATTTGCACAAGATTCATTATGCTTATTTGGTGGAACATCTTTCAATATCTCATATCATCGTATTCCATGGAGGCAATTTTGCCTAAAACACTCTCATGGAATGTACATATCGTACTAACTGAGATTGTCGACAATTTGTCAATTTGAAAATTGTCGTAATAATAACAACTATGATTTGCAATCATGAAAACATGCAAATAACTTCAACGCCGTTTAAGCGATGAACCTACCCTGCTTCTTGACTCAATCTCATGATCGCATAATTTTATGAATATGTATCTTGTGTGGCATGCATGTAATAGTTACACATGCTCAGGAGCTGAAAATGATTCCCATTCGAAAACAATCTAGGCGATAGAAAATCCAACTCGCCATATTCGGATTCGTATCTGCTCGTAAAGCCAATTGTGCACCCAAATTCTATTCTTCTTCTTCTTCAATGGCTACATTCCAACGGATCTTGGCCTGCTTTTCAACTTAGTATTCTATTAGCATTTCTCAGTTATTAATTGAAAGCTTATGCCGCCATTGCATGAGTATGTATCTTGTGTGGCAAGTACAATGGATACACTATGCCCAAGGAGTGAGAATTTTTCCCACCGAAAACATTCTAGACGACGAGACTCGAACTCGCCATCTCCGGATTCAATCCTGAGATTTGGCTCGCAAAGCTACTGGAGACTCTCCAAAGTTATAGCGAAAATCGTCACCGCAGCAGCTAAAATGAGAAGTTTTAAAATGCAAAAGGCATATTTATTCGAAAATTGTTACGAAGTCTCAAAATAGCATTTGTTGCAAGTTTTAATCGATTCTGGTCGCGCTTGAGTTTCTCGGATAGAATTGTTTCGCTTCGCCCACTCGCGGAAAATGATGTAGCTCTAAAAGACGTTAAAGTGCACTGAGGCGTATGTTTTGTTTAATGTGGATTTATTAGCCATTGCTTTAGGGAAAAATTGATTCAATGTATTCATAATGGAAAAATGAAAATCATGCAATGATTCAAATCGCGATTCGAGTCATGAGCAGCTCTTTCGACCAGGAGTCTGATAGGATTTGACTTGCGTTTGATTTGAATCGTCCATGAGATTTGAGAATACGAGATTTAACACTGAAACATAAACTTTTTAAACATTTAACACTAAAACATAATGCAAATCAATTTTTCTTTGAAATCTTTTTCACATGATTTGCTTCTATTTTGGCAGAACAATTAGCTGAATTTCACGAAAAAGCCTCGTTGACCTAACACCATGTGTCTGACATTCTTACAACTCAGTAGTTTAGGCATAGTAAATGCTAACAGATTTCGGTTCAAATTTCCATGAATTGAAACTTTATTGCTTATAAGCAAAAAATAAAAAATATCTTATAAGTGCTTGATACGCTTGGAATTCCGGGATTATAGAAATAGTTCACTAGTTTCAAATCCTGAAATTTCATAAATCCGGAATGTTTGTTCCGAACATCCTGGGATGGACTCTCTATACATCGCTTCCGGAAACATCTTAAATTCCAGATTCTTCTTTGCTCGATTTCTCAGCCAGAGACAGAGATAAGAGATCCACAGCAACAACCTTTGAGCACTGAATATTCATGTCATCGTGCGGCATCGTGGAGCTCATCCTTAATGTCTTCTCAAAATAAATACATAATTCTTATCATCAGATAGCATTCATCTATCTTCCCAAAAATGCATAAATATAAAAATATAAAAAATGCATAAACTTCTCTCTCCTAACAAATGAGCAATAATGCTATATAAGCCCACTTTCATATTTTTCAAATCAAAGAATCAATTCCATTTTATTTCGTAAACTTGTGTAACAGGCTATCATAAAACCATAGTCACATACAATCGTGACGTTAAATTGATTCGTAGCGCCTGAGATTGCATAATTTCTCAATTGTAGCATCAGATAGGCGTTCGTTTGTGATGTAGAACTTTCCCGAGGCGTCCTTCGATATATGTTCGAATTTTGAATGGCAAACATATTATGGCTGTCAACTTCCCATCTTCGACTGACGAGACAACAGGTGCCCTCCAATTAGATCAACCATTGCCACTCAATCAACCTCATCCGTTGGGTCTTCTTCGCGGAAGAAGGTGACCTTGTAACAGCACCGTACACCCTGTTATTGAATCGGATAGTTCACCGTTGCATAATCCTTCGGAGATTTTTTTCGGTGGTAATTAGCCTCTGAACTTGCGTACGGTACTGCGATGGCCGGACGCCACCAATTATCGGTTGTAGCTCTTTGCGGAATGTTGAAGCAGCGTTAGTCATTAAATGAAATTACTCTGCTGTCGGCTACCGTACGGTGAAGATGTTCAACGATCAGCCCGTGATTCAATTATATGAAACTGTTATGGATCATCATCATATTAAATGTTCCTTTGTGGTGAATTCAGTGGTGTCATGGCAAATCATGAGCTGGTTACTCATACATTTAAAATTTTGCGCCCCTTGGAAAATCCGCCCATCAAACTTTATTGATTTGAAAATTGCGCCCCACGCCTAAATGTGAATAAATTCAAATACTTATTCTAGATCAAACAAAACACGTAATACCACCAGTGTAACACCAGATATTAGTTTGATGCGTCATATACATCTGCATAAACAAGAATTCATATGCAAAGTATTGATGGTTTGGGTTTGAAATTAAGTTCAATTGGCATGTTAGAATGAAAGTGAAATTCTAATGAAATAGGATCTTCAAAGTATACACTGTGATGGAACGGAACTCCTATAGTTTTCAAAATACCAATGAAATTTCGCTTTCTAAACTCATTGAGTGTAATGCATCGTATTATGATTTTTACAGGTTTATGTGCTGACTCCTTTCAAAAACAATTATGTTGATGAGTAAAACATTGATCGAAATTTCAACTGTACTTTGTATTGAATATTTCATTATTTTTTTCTTGATTACTCCGCCCTCTGTCCAAGTCAAGTTTTTATTGTCTATTTAAAACGCCTCCATTTAATACCAATGCATTTTTATCTAAAAAATAACGGAATGTAGAGTTCAAGTTTACCATATCCCGCTATTTTGAATATCTCTTAATTTCTAACTTAACAACTTAACATCGTCTCAAAGCTTGTTGGATCAATTTTGTAAATAATCGCTAAATTCTTAAAAGTTCTTAAAAGCATCAAATCAATGGAAAAAAATACTAAGACAACCTCCACTAACTTGGTATGCTTCATAGAGACATAGGACTCCAAGATGATTAACATACGTTTTTTTGTAAATAAAGTACGTTTTAGTTTAATAATTTTTTTTAGACAAGAGCTTGTTGTACAATAAATAATTTAAGCAGAGATTGTCGATATGCTATAAAATAGTGTATAGTGACGGCATTTTCATACTTTCGTCCTAGAAGTTAAAAAAGGTTACCACTATTTAGAATATATCAGAGTATACATAACCGAATCGGCTCGCCACAAAAAATCAAAATACATTTATCAAAATAATGTTTCACTCATAATTTTATAGAAAACTCTTACTTAATTTAGAGGTCCTACGCGCCTCCAATTGGTGACTGCCTCAACAAAGGTTGTTTTTCATACAAAATGCCTAACTTTGACAAACTAGCCTTTCTAATTACCTCATATCATTAAAAAAAATTCTAAAGGAAATTCCGCCCACTTAGAATGCTTTTTTGAAGTAGCTTCAAACCAGTATCGAAACTTCTGAAGATATTTTCACTAATTTGCAATGCTTTTAGGAAAATTTTGCTTGTTTTCACACTCCTAAGCTTTACTTCAGTAACAGTTTTACGCCCATGTGTTTTGGACGTTTAAAATGCTTCTGGGTAACTTCAATCGTCTAGTCGCATGTGCTGAGAAATGTCGATTTGATTCCTACTCTAGTAAAAAAAGACAAATTTGTTATCGTGGTGTGTCACGGTAAAATGAAAACTAACAAGGTGTACCGGCTTAAATTTTAATTTTAAATGTTCAACAATTGACCAAAACAAACTATTCACTATGAATGCCTTAGAGCAATTAAATTGTACTCCAATTGCTACTGAGGCCACCCTCATATGACTCACAAGACCGCCCAACTCACAATGAAGGTCTCAGAGTAACCATATTGTACTCAAATCGAATCTGTGTCTAACTTCATGGGTTTCAGACGTTCGCTGAACTCATTATGGATGCCTCGAATCAAACATATTCTACTAAAATTGATTCTATGTCCGCACTACAAAACTCAAAGGATCTATCAACTCATTATGAAGTCAGAGTAAATCAAATCTATGTCCGCCCACTCAAGGGACTCAGATGATCACACATTTCACAATGAACACCTATGGCTCAGAGTAATCAAATTGTACTCAAATTGAATCTGTGTCCGCCTTCATGGGACTCAGATGATCGCTCGTTTCACTATGAAAGCCTCAGAGTAGCCGAATTGTACTCAAATCAAATTCATGTCCACCCACATGGGACTTAGACGATCACTCATTTCACTATGAGCACCTACGAGGAACCAAATTGTAATCAAATCGAATCTGAGTCATGCCCTCATGAGACTCTAGCGAGGGCTCAAGACACTATGAACGTCTCAAGGCAACAGTTTTGAACTCAAATTCATGATGTATCCGCCCTCATGGGACTCTGGCGAGTGCCCAATTCACTATAAACGTCTCAGAGTAACAATCTTGTACTCAAATTAATGTTATTTTTCCCCTTATGGGACTCTGGTGAGCTCTCAATTCACTATGAACGTCTCAGTGCAACAGATTTAGACTCAAACTTATGCTGTGTTCGCCCTCATGGGACTCATAATATAAGCGCTCAAGTCACTATGAACGAATCAGACTAACAATGCTGTGTCCGCCCTTATGGGACTCTGGAGGGCACTCAATTCAATAACAAATTTTCAAAACGACTTATCTGGTTTTGTAAACAAAGATTCAAACGCCGGTTTGACGAATCGAATGGCACTCCCACGCAAACCTACACCATCAACAGGTAGCCGAAGCCTTCACCTACGTGTAGATGGTGATGGTTAGCGTGGAAGTGCCATCAGATTCGTCAAATCGACGTTTGGATCTTTATTTACAAAAGCAGATAAGTCGTTATGGAAATTAGGTATTGAATTCACTGTGAACGTCTCAGAGTAACAATTTTGTACTCAAATTCATGATGGCTCTCATGGTACTCTGGCGAGCGCTCAAGTCACTATGAACGCCGCGCCCACGCAAGGTATCCAGTATACTCGCCCAACAAAAAGTTGTTGAATCCTACGCCCCCCCCCTCGGATTGTGTCTTATGGTGAGAATATCAATCTCTCAAAATTTCTGCTCTATCGCTTGTAGCATAAGCTGCGCATTTGATTAGATATATATAGGAAAATACACCTCCGACATCATTCGATTTGGAAATTGGTTCTGATCGCTCGATTGTTGGTATGCTCCAGAACAATTTCACAGAACATTGTGCGATGATTAAATGAACTTTGCTATTTTTGAACATTTAATATGAGGTTTGAGACATGCAACTTATCGATGTTACAACGGTTGAATTACCGTAGTAAATGCGCGGTGAGTTAAATTAGCTGAAATTTTGAAAGGTTATTAATTACGTTAATCATGATATCATGGGCAGTACTGTTCACATTTTACATGTAATTGAATTTAAGAAATTTGTTTCATTCCACCCGATGATATCAGAAACAGAAAAAGTAAACCACGTAACGATTTAAATTGGGTTGAAGGGGTTTATCTCAAAATTATGACAAATGCCTTTACCAATGATTATCGGACCGGCTAATATTTCTGTACTTGATACATAACTTTTCTTTAGAATATTTATTTTGTTTTGCGTTTAGTAACTAAATGGTGCGTGGTTTTACATATCCACTTAATATTGTTTGTCCAAAATTAAAATATTAGATACAACGTGATTCTGCCGTTACCCCCTTCTTCCCCCATAAGGTTTACCGTAGTCATTTTCCATTACACCCAACCTCCCTCCCTTACCCTGATGACCACCTTATTTCTGTACTGCTCTAATGCGAAAAAATATGGCATGAAAGTACCGACAATGATGTAGTCACAGACAAACAGACGTAACAGCTAGAACAATTTGTTTCAAAATTCATCGCCCAGTTATTTTACAACCACCTAACGTGCATGTTGTACGAATCAAAGTTTAGTACGACAATGTCAACAGAAGCCGCTAGTGTAAGATGTGAAATACAAAGGTATACGATGCGCGCGCCTCTGGATATGAAACTCGCAAGCAGTTGAATTTAAAACTACCGTTGAGCTCATGGTCGATGGGAATTTTCTCGGTGTTACGTCTGTTTGTCTGTGATGTAGTGTTACGTAATACATTCACAACACTAAAGAAAGCCAAACAGCGACCTATTAACCTCGCTCTTAAATGCTTTCTCCAATTGCATTGCTTACTATCCATTTATATGCTCTATAACTCATTGCGTTACTGCTGTTCCCGGCTCACACTCTGCTGTTATCCATATGATCTGATCGGTGATTCAGTGTTTCATTTTTTTCTATCATCACTCATCACTCATCATCATCGCACCCGATCACAAATCTCCAATTCCTGCATAGTGATGAATCGTGGCCGATGTAAAAAGCAGCACGACCAACACCAAAGTACGGGAGTAACTTAATAGCATTAAAACGATGGGCATCGTTCGGTTTATTCGGGATGCATCGTTTATCGTTTTTCCCCGATTCGTAACGGAGAATATGAGTGAATGTGAGTGACTTGATGCGATGCGATTGATCCAGTAAACCTGTCTCAGAGTAACAATTTTATACTCAAATTAATGATGTGCCCGCCCTCATGGGTCTCTGGCGAGTGCTCAAGTCACTATGTACGTCTCAAGGCAAAAGTTGTGTACTCAAATGCATGCTGTGTTCGTCCTCATGGGACTCCCGTGAGCGCTAAATCCTCTATGAACTTCTCAAAGCAATAGTTATGAACTCAAACTTATGATGTGTCCGCCCTTATGGGACTTCGGCGAGCGCTCAATTCACGATGAACGTCTCAGTGCAACAGATTTAGACTCAAACTCACGCTGTGTTCGCCCTCATGGGACTCCAGTGAGCGCTCAATTCATTATGAGCATCTCAAGGCAAGAGTTTTGAACTCAAACTCATGATGTGCCCGCCCTCATGAGTCTCTGGCGAGCGCTAAAGGCACTATGAACGTCTCAGAGTACCAAATTTGTACTCAAATTCATGAACTCTCGCTTAACTTTTCAAAAGGACCTAAGTAACATTTTTTTCATGAATTAATTTGAATACTGCAATCAAAAGCTTTCATGTTTTTCTGTTGATTGCGCTATTCAAATTAATTCATGAAAAAAATGTTACTTAGGTCCTTTTGAAAAGTTAAGCGAGAACTGTCCGCTCTCTTGGGACTCTGACGAGTAATAAATCCACTATCATCACATAAGTGCAACCAAATTGAACTCATATCGACACTGCGACCGCCCGCAAATATTAAGAAGAGTATTCATTCTACTATCACTTTAAGCAACCAAATTGAACCCAAAATGCTACTGCACCCGCCCTCATTAACTCAGACGAGCGCTCAATCCACTATCATCATATAAGTGCAACCAAATTGATCTCATATCGACACTGCGACCGCCACAAGGATTCAAACAAGCGCTCATTCTACTATCATCTAAAAGAAACCAAATTGAACTCAAAATGCTACTGTGCCCGCCCTCATGGGCGCTCAATCCACTATAATCACATAAGTGCAACCAAATTGAACTCATATCGACACTGCGCCCGCCATCATGGACTCAGACGTGCGCTTAATCCACTATCATCACATAAGTGCAACCAAATTAAACTCATATCGACACAGTCCCTCATGGACTCAGACGTGCGCTCAATCCACTATCATAAGTACAACCAAATTGATCTCATATCGACACTGCGACCGCCCCCAAGGATTCAAACGAGCGCTCATTCTACTATCTCCATAGAGAAACCAAATTGAACTCAAAATACTACTGTGCCCGCCCTCATGGACTCAGACAAGCGCTCAATCCACTATCATCACATAAAGGCAACCAAATTGAACTCATAACGACACTGCGCCCGCCCTCATTGACAAAGACGTGCGCTCAATCCACTATCATAAGTACAACCAAATTGATCTCATATCGACACTGCGACCGCCCCCAAGAATTCAAATGAGCGCTCATTCTACTATCTCCATAGAGAAACCAAACTGAACTCAAAATGCTGCTGTGCCCGCCCTCATGGACTCAGACGAGCGCTCAATCCACTATCATCACAAAAGTGCAACCAAATTGAACTCATATCGACACTGCGCCCGCCCTCATTGACTCAGACGTGCGCTTAATCCACTATCATAAGTACAACCAAATTGATCTCATATCGACACTGCGACCGCCCCCAAGGATTCAAACGAGCGCTCATTCTACTATCTCCTTAGAAAAACCAAATTGAACTCAAAATGCTAATGTGCCCGCCCTCATGGACTCAGACGAGCGCTCAATCCACTATCATCACATAAAGGCAACCATATTGAACTCATATCGACACTGCGCCCGCCCTCATTGACTCAGACGATCGCTCATTCTACTATCTCCTTAGAAAAACCAAACTGAACTAAAAATGCTACTGTGCCCGCCCTCATGGACTCAGACGAGCGCTCAATCCACTATCATCACAAAAGTGCAACCAAATTGAACTCATATCGACACTGCGCCCGCCCCCAAGGATTCAAACGAGCGCTCATTCTACTATCTCCTTAGAGAAACCAAACTGAACTCAAAATGCTACTGTGCCCGCCCTCATGAACTCAGACGAGCGCTCAATCCACTATCATCGCATAAAGGCAACCAAATTGATCTCATATCGACACTGCGCCTGCCCCCAGAAATTCAAATGAGGCTCATTCTACTATCTCCATAGAGAAACCAAATTGAACTCAAAATGCTACTGTGCCCGCCCTCATGGACTCAGACGAGCGCTCAATCAAATATCATCACATAAATGCAACCAAATTGAACTCATATCGACACTGCGCCCGCCCTCATTGACTCAGACGTGCGCTTAATCCACTATCATAAGTACAACCAAATTGATCTCATATCGACACTGCGCCTGCCCCAAGAAATTCAAACGAGCGCTCATTCTACTATCTCCATAGAGAAACCAAATTGAACTCGAAATGCTACTGTGCCCGCCCTCATGGACTCAGACGAGCGCTCAATCCAATATCATCACATAAATGCAACCAAATTGAACTCATATCGACACTGCGCCCGCCCTCATTGACTCAGACGTGCGCTTAATCCACTATCATAAGTACAACCAAATTGATCTCATATCGACACTGCGACCGCCCCCAAGGATTCAAACGAGCGCTCATTCTACTATCTCCTTAGAGAAACCAAACTGAACTCAAAATGCTACTGTGTCCTCCCTCATGGACTCAGACAAGCGCTCAATCCACTATCATCACATAAAGGCAACCAAATTGAACTCATAACGACACTGCGCCCGCCCTCATTGACAAAGACGTGCGCTCAATCCACTATCATAAGTACAACCAAATTGATCTCATATCGACACTGCGACCGCCCCCAAGGATTCAAACGAGCGCTCATTCTACTATCTCCTTAGAGAAACCAAATTGAACTTAAAATGCCACTGTGCCCACCATCATGGACTCAGATGAGCGCTCGATCCACTATCATCACATAAAGGCAACCAAATTGATCTCATATCGACACTGTGACCGCCCCCAGGGATTCAAACGAGTGCTCATTCCACTATCTCCATAGAAAAACGCAATTAAACTCAAAATGCTACTGTGCCCGCCCTCATGGACTCAGACGAGCACTCAATCCACTATCATCACATAAATGCAACCATATAGAACTCATATCGACACTGCGCCCGCCCTCATTGACAAAGACGTGCGCTCAATCCACTATCATAAGTACAACCAAATTGATCTCATATCGACACTGTGACCGCCCCCAAGGATTCGAACGAGCGCTCATTCTACTATCTCCTTTAGAGAAACCAAATTAAACTCAAAATGCTACTGTGCCCGCCCTCATGGACTCAGACGAGCACTCAATCCACTATCATCACATAAATACAACCATATAGAACTCATATCGACACTGCGACCGCCTCCAAGGATTCAAACGAGCGCTCATTCTACTATCTCCATAGAAAAACCAAATTGAGCTCAAAATGCTAATGTGCCCGCCCTCATGGACTCAGACGAGCGCTCAATCCACTATCATCACATAAAGGCAACCAAATTGAACTCATATCGACACTGCGCCCGCCCTCATTGAGTCAGACGTGCGCTCAATCCACTATCATAAGTACAACCAAATTGATCTCATATCGATACTGCGACCGCCCCCAAGGATTCAAACGAGCGCTCATTCTACTATCTCCTTAGAGAAACCAAATTGAACTCAAAATGCCACTGTGCCCACCATCATGGACTCAGACGAGAGCTCAATCCACTATCATCACATAAGTGCAACCAAATTGATCTCATATCGATACTGCGACCGCCCCCAAGGATTCAAACGAGCGCTCATTCTACTATCTCCTTAGAGGAACCAAATTGAACTCAAAATGCCACTGTGCCCGCCCTCATGGACTCAGATGAGCGCTCGATCCACTATCATCACATAAAGGCAACCAAATTGATCTCATATCGACACTGTGACACTGTGACCGCCCCCAGGGATTCAAACGAGCGCTCATTCTACTATCTCCTTAGAGAAACCTAATTGAACTCAGAATGCTACTGTGCCCGCCCTCATGGACTCAGACGAGCGCTCAATCCACTATCATCACATAAATGCAAACAAATTGAACTCATATTGACACTGCGCCCGCTCTCATTGACTCAGACGTGCGCTCAATCCACTATCATAAGTGCAACCAAATTGAACTCATATTGACACAGCGCCCGCCCTCAAGGACTCAGACGAGCGCTCAATCCACTTTCATCACATAAGTACAACAAAATTGATCTCATATCGACACTCCGACCGCCCCCAAGGATTCAAACGAGCGCTCATTCTACTATCTTCTTAGAAAAACCAAATTGAACTCAAAATGCTACTGTGCCCGCCCTCATGGACTCAGATGAGCGCTCGATCCACTATCATCACATAAATGCAACCATATAGAACTCATATCGACACTGCGCCCGCCCTCATTGACAAAGACGTGCGCTCAATCCACTATCATAAGTACAACCAAATTGATCTCATATCGACACTGTGACCGCCCTCAAGGATTCGAACGAGCGCTCATTCTACTATCTCCTTTAGAGAAATCAAATTAAACTCAAAATGCTACTGTGCCCGCCCTCATGGACTCAGACGAGCGCTCAATCCACTATCATCACATAAGTGCAACCAAATTGAACTCATATCGACACTGCGCCCGCCCCCATTGACTCAGACGTGCGCTCAATCCGCTATCACCTAATAAGTGCAACAAAATTGAACTCATATCGACACTGCGACCGCCCCCAAGGATTCAAACGAGCGCTCATTCTACTATCTCCTTAGAGAAACCTAATTGAACTCAAAATGCTACTGTGCCCGCCCTCATGGACTCAGACGAGCGCTCAATCCACTATCATCACATAAATGCAACCAAATTGAACTCATATTGACACTGCGCCCGCTCTCATTGACTCAGACGTGCGCTCAATCCACTATCATAAGTGCAACCAAATTGAACTCATATTGACACAGCGCCCGCCCTCATGGACTCAGACGAGCGCTCAATCCACTTTCATCACATAAGTACAACAAAATTGATCTCATATCGACACTCCGACCGCCCCCAAGGATTCGAACGAGCGCTCATTCTACTATCTCCTTTAGAGAAACCAAATTAAACTCATAATGCTACTGTGCCCGCCCTCATGGACTTAGACGAGCGCTCAATCCACTATCATCACATAAATGCAACCAAATTGAACTCATATCGACACTGGGCCCGCCCTCATTGACTCAGACGTGCGCTCAATCCACTATCATAAGTACAACCAAATTGATCTCATATCGACACTGTGACCGCCCCCAAGGATTCGAACGAGCGCTCATTCTACTATCTCCTTTAGAGAAACCAAATTAAACTCAAAATGCCACTGTGCCCGCCCTCATGGACTCAGACGAGCGCTCAATCCACTATCATCACATAAGTGCAACCAAATTGAACTCATATCGACACTGCGCCCGCCCCCATTGACTTAGAAGTGCGCTCAATCCGCTATCACCTAATAAGTGCAACCAAATTGAACTCATATCGACACTGCGCCCGCCCCCAAGGATTCAAACGAGCGCTCATTCTACTATCTCCTTAGAGAAACCAAATTGAACTCAAAATGCTACTGTGCCCGCCCTCATGGACTCAGACGAGCGCTCAATCCACTATCATCACATAAATGCAACCAAATTGAACTCATATTGACACTGCGCCCGCTCTCATTGACTCAGACGTGCGCTCAATCCACTATCATAAGTGCAACCAAATTGAACTCATATTGACACAGCGCCCGCCCTCAAGGACTCAGACGAGCGCTCAATCCACTTTCATCACATAAATACAACCATATAGAACTCATATCGACACTGCGACCGCCTCCAAGGATTCAAACGAGCGCTCATTCTACTATCTTCTTAGAAAAACCAAATTGAACTCAAAATGCTACTGTGCCCGCCCTCATGGACTCAGATGAGCGCTCGATCCACTATCATCACATAAAGGCAACCAAATTGATCTCATATCGACACTGTGACCGCCCCCAGTGATTCAAACGAGCGCTCATTCCACTATCTCCATAGAAAAACGCAATTAAACTCAAAATGCTACTGTGCCCGCCCTCATGGACTCAGACGAGCACTCAATCCACTATCATCACATAAATGCAACCATATAAAACTCATATCGACACTGCGCCCGCCCTCATTGACAAAGACGTGCGCTCAATCCACTATCATAAGTACAACCAAATTGAACTCATGTCGACACTGCGCCCGCCCTCATTGTCAAAGACGTGCGCTCAATCCACTATCATAAGTACAACCAAATTGATCTCATATCGACACTGCGACCGCCCTTAGGAATTCAAACGAGCGCTCATTCCACTATCTCCTTAGAGAAACCAAATTAAACTCAACATGCTACTGTGCCCGCCCTCATGGACTCAGACGAGCGCTCAATCCACTATCATCGCATAAAGGCAACCAAATTGAACTCATATCGACACTGCACCCGCCCTCATGGACTAAGACGTGGGCTCAATCCACTATCATAAGTACAACCAAATTGATCTCATATCGACACTGCGACCGCCCTTAGGGATTCAAACGAGCGCGAATTCCACTATCTACTTGGAGAAACCAAATTAAACTCAAAATGCTACTGTGCCCGCCCTCATGGACTTAGACGAGCGCTCAATCCACTATCATCACATAAGTGCAACCAAATTGAACTCATATCGACACTGCGCCCGCCCCCATTGACTCAGACGTGCGCTCAATCCGCTATCACCTAATAAGTGCAACCAAATTGAACTCATATTGACACAGCGCCCGCCCTCAAGGACTCAGACGAGCGCTCAATCCACTTTCATCACATAAGTACAACAAAATTGATCTCATATCGACACTCCGACCGCCCCCAAGGATTCAAACGAGCGCTCATTCTACTATCTTCTTAGAAAAACCAAATTGAACTCAAAATGCTACTGTGCCCGCCCTCATGGACTCAGATGAGCGCTCGATCCACTATCATCACATAAAGGCAACCAAATTGATCTCATATCGACACTGTGACCGCCCCCAGGGATTCAAACGAGCGCTCATTCCACTATCTCCATAGAAAAACGCAATTAAACTCAAAATGCTACTGTGCCCGCCCTCATGGACTCAGACGAGCACTCAATCCACTATCATCACATAAATGCAACCATATAGAACTCATATCGACACTGCGCCCGCCCTCATTGACAAAGACGTGCGCTCAATCCACTATCATAAGTACAACCAAATTGATCTCATATCGACACTGTGACCGCCCCCAAGGATTCAAACGAGCGCTCATTCCACTATCTCCTTAGAGAAACCAAATTAAACTCAAAATGCTACTGTGCCCGCCCTCATGGACTTAGACGAGCGCTCAATCCACTATCATCACATAAATGCAACCAAATTGAACTCATATCGACACTGGGCCCGCCCTCATTGACTCAGACGTGCGCTCAATCCACTATCATAAGTACAACCAAATTGATCTCATATCGACACTGCGACCGCCCTTAGGAATTCAAACGAGCGCTCATTCCACTATCTCCTTAGAGAAACCAAATTAAACTCAAAATGCTACTGTGCCCGCCCTCATGGACTTAGACGAGCGCTCAATCCACTATCATCACATAAATGCAACCAAATTGAACTCATATCGACACTGGGCCCGCCCTCATTGACTCAGACGTGCGCTCAATCCACTATCATAAGTACAACCAAATTGATCTCATATCGACACTGCGACCGCCCCCAAGGATTCAAACGAGCGCTCATTCTACTATCTCCTTAGAGAAACCAAACTGAACTCAAAATGCTACTGTGCCCGCCCTCATGGACTCAGACGAGCGCTCAATCCACTATCATCACATAAGTGCAACCAAATTGAACTCATATCGACACTGCGCCCGCCCCCATTGACTCAGACGTGCGCTCAATCCGCTATCACCTAATAAGTGCAACCAAATTGAACTCATATTGACACAGCGCCCGCCCTCAAAGACTCAGACGAGCGCTCAATCCACTATCATCACATGAGTACAACAAAATTGATCTCATATCGACACTGCGCCCGCCCCCAAGGATTCAAACGAGCGCTCATTCTACTATCTCCTTAGAGAAACCAAATTGAACTCAAAATGCTACTGTGCCCGCCCTCATGGACTCAGACGAGCGCTCAATCCACTATCATCGCATAAAGGCAACCAAATTGAACTCATATCGACACTGCGCCCGCCCCCAAGGATTCAAACGAGCGCTCATTCTACTATCTCCTTAGAGAAACCAAATTGAACTCAAAATGCTACTGTGCCCGCCCTCATGGACTCAGACGAGCGCTCAATCCACTATCATCGCATAAAGGCAACCAAATTGAACTCATATCGACACTGCGCCCGCCCCCAAGGATTCAAACGAGCGCTCATTCTACTATCTCCTTAGAGAAACCTAATTGAACTCAAAATGCTACTGTGCCCGCCCTCATGGACTCAGACGTGCGCTCAATCCACTATCATAAGTACAACCAAATTGATCTCATATCGACACTGCGACCGCCCCCAGGGATTCAAACGAGCGCTCATTCCACTATCTCCTTAGAGAAACCAAATTGAACTCAAAATGCTACTGTGCCCGCCCTCATGGACTCAGACGAGCGCTCAATCCACTATCATCACATAAAGGCAACCAAATTGAACTCATATCGACACTGCGTCCGTCCTCATGGACTCAGACGTGCGCTCCATCCACTGTCATAAGTGCAACCAAATTTATCTCATATCGACACTGCGACCGCCCCCAAGGATTCAAACGAGTGCTCATTCTACTATCGCCTTAGAGAAACCTAATTGAACTCAAAATGCTTCTGTGCCCGCCCTCATGGACTCAGACGAGCGCTCATTCTACTTCTCCTTAGAAAAACCAAACTGAACTCAAAATGCTACTGTGCCCGCCCTCATGGACTCAGACGTGCGCTCAATCTATTATCATAAGTACAACCAAATTAATCTCATATCGACACTGCGACCGCCCCCAAGGATTCAAAATGCCACTGTGCCCACCCTCATGGACTCATACGAGTGCTCAATCCACTATCATCACATAAGTGCAACCAAATTGAACTCATATCGACACTGCGCCCGCCCCCATTGACTCAGACGTGCGCTCAATCCGCTATCACCTATTAAGTGCAACCAAATTGAACTCATATTGACACAGCGCCCACCCTCAAGGACTCAGACGAGCGCTCAATCCACTATTATTACATAAGTACAACAAAATTGATCTCATATCGACACTGCGACCGCCCCCAAGGATTCAAACGAGCGCTCATTCTACTATCTCCTTAGAGAAACCAAATTGAACTCAAAATGCTACTGTGCCCGCCCTCATGGACTCAGACGAGCGCTCAATCCACTATCATCACATAAGTGCAACCAAATTGAACTCTTATCGACACAGCGCCCGCCCTCAAGGACTTAGACGAGCGCTTAATCCACTATTATCACATAAGTGTAAACAAATTGATCTCATATCGACAATGCACCCGTCCTCATGGACTCAGACCAGCGCTCATTCTACTACCATCACGATAGAGCAACCAAATTGATCTCATATCGACACTGCGACCGCCCCCAAGGATTAAAACGAGCGCTCATTCTACAATCTCATTGTAGAAACCTAATTGAACTCAGAATGCTACTGCGCCCACCCTCATGGACTCAGACGAGCGCTAATTCCACTATCATCACATAAGTACAACCAAATGAAACTCATATCGACACTGTGCCCGCTCTTAAGGACTCAGACGAGCGCTCAATCTACTATCATCACTTAACTGCAATCAAATTGAACTCATTTCAACACTGCGACCACCCTCACGGACTCAAACGAGCGCTCAATCCACTATCATCATATTGAACTCATATCGACACTGCGCCCGTTCTCAGACGAGCGCTCATTCTACTATCTCGTTAGAGCAATCAAATTGAGCTCAGAATGCTACTGCGCCCACCCTCATGGACTCAGACGAGCGCTCAATCTACTATCGCGTTGAAGCAACCGAATTGAACTCAAAATGATACTGCGACCGCCCTCATGGACTCCGACGAGCGCTGAATCCAAAAATTATTAAACGAACGCATTTTTCGCTGATTCTCGCAACCCGGAACATACAGATCGCATGGATCCCGCATTGAAACAGCCTCTGAATGCTGGAGATTGTTGATTCGAAGCGTTCCATCGTGAAACGAACGCGTCCGGAAGCATTCCCGCTGCTTTCCGGATGTTTCCCCCTAATTTGTAAACAAAATCTTCCGGATGCATTTTTCGCTGATTCTCGCAGCCCGGAACATACAGATCGCATGGTTCCCGCATTGGAATAGCCTCTGAATGCTGGGGATTATTGATTTGAAGCGTACCATCATGAAACGAACGCGTCCGGAAGCATTCCCGCTGCTTTTCGGATGTTTCCATCTAATTTGTAAACAAAATTTTCCGGATGCATTTTTCGCTGATTCTCGCAGCCCGGAACATACAGATCGCATGGTTCCCGCATTGGAATAGCCTCTGAATGCTGGGGATTATTGATTCGAAGCGTACCATCATGAAACGAACGCGTCCGGAAGCATTCCCGCTGCTTTCCGGGTGTTTCCCCCTTATTTGTAAACAACATCTTCCGGATGCATTTTTCGCTGATTCTCGCAGCCCGGAACATACAGATCGCATGGTTCCCGCATTGGAATAGCCTCTGAATGCTGGGGATTATTGATTCGAAGCGTACCATCATGAAACGAACGCGTCCGGAAGCATTCCCGCTGCTTTCCGGGTGTTTCCCCCTAATTTGTAAACAACATCTTCCGGATGCATTTTTCGCTGATTCTCGCAGCCCGGAACATACAGATCGCATGGTTCCCGCATTGGAATAGCCTCTGAATGCTGGGGATTATGGATTCGAAGCGTACCATCATGAAACGAACGCGTCCGGAAGCATTCCCGCTGCTTTTCGGATGTTTCCATCTAATTTGTAAACAAAATCTTCCGGATGCATTTTTCGCTGATTCTCGCAGCCCGGAACATACAGATCGCATGGTTCCCGCATTGGAATAGCCTCTGAATGCTGGGGATTATTGATTTGAAGCGTACCATCATGAAACGAACGCGTCCGGAAGCATTCCCGCTGCTTTCCGGATGTTTCCCCCTAATTTGTAAACAAAATCTTCCAGATGCATTTTTCGCTGATTCTCGCAGCCCGGAACAAACAGATCGCATGGTTCCCGCATTGGAACAGCCTCTGAATGCTGGAGATTGTTGATTCGAAGCGTAACATTATAAAACGAACGCGTCCGGAAGCATTCCCGCTGCTTTCCGGGTGTTTCCCCCTAATTTGTAAACAACATCTTCCGGATGCATTTTTCGCTGATTCTCGCAGCCCGGAACAAACAGATCGCATGGTTCCCGCATTGGAATAGCCTCTGAATGCTGGGGATTATGGATTCGAAGCGTACCATCATGAAACGAACGCGTCCGGAAGCATTCCCGCTGCTTTCCGGATGTTTCCCCCTAATTTGTAAACAACATCTTCCGGATGCATTTTTCGCTGATTCTCGCAGCCCGGAACAAACAGATCGCATGGTTCCCGCATTGGAATAGCCTCTGAATGCTGGGGATTATGGATTCGAAGCGTACCATCATGAAACGAACGCGTCCGGAAGCATTCCCGCTGCTTTTCGGATGTTTCCATCTAATTTGTAAACAAAATCTTCCGGATGCATTTTTCGCTGATTCTCGCAGCCCGGAACATACAGATCGCATGGTTCCCGCATTGGAATAGCCTCTGAATGCTGGGGATTATTGATTCGAAGCGTACCATCATGAAACGATCGCGTCCGGAAGCATTCCCGCTGCTTTCCGGATGTTTCCCCCTAATTTGTAAACAAAATCTTCCGGATGCATTTTTCGCTGATTCTCGCAGCCCGGAACATACAGATCGCATGGTTCCCGCATTGGAATAGCCTCTGAATGCTGGGGATTATTGATTTGAAGCGTACCATCATGAAACGAACGCGTCCGGAAGCATTCCCGCTGCTTTCCGGATGTTTCCCCCTAATTTGTAAACAAAATCTTCCGGATGCATTTTTCGCTGATTCTCGCAGCCCGGAACATACAGATCGCATGGTTCCCGCATTGGAATAGCCTCTGAATGCTGGGGATTATTGATTCGAAGCATACCATCATGAAACGAACGCGTCCGGAAGCATTCCCGCTGCTTTCCGGATGTTTCCCCCTAATTTGTAAACAAAATCTTCCGGATGCATTTTTCGCTGATTCTCGCAGCCCGGAACATACAGATCGCATGGTTCCCGCATTGGAACAGCCTCTGAATGCTGGGGATTATGGATTCGAAGCGTACCATCGTGAAACGAACGCGTCCGGAAGCATTCCCGCTGCTTTCCGGATGTTTCCCCCGTAATTTGTAAACAAAATCTTCCGGATGCATTTTTCGCTGATTCTCGCAGCCCGGAACAAACAGATCGCATGGTTCCCGCATTGGAATAGCCTCTGAATGCTGGGGATTATGGATTCGAAGCGTACCATCGTGAAACGAACGCGTCCGGAAGCATTCCCGCTGCTTTCCGGATGTTTACCCCGTAATTTGTAAACAAAATCTTCCGGATGCATTTTTCGTTGATTCTCGCAACCCGGAACATACAGATCGCATGGATCCCGCATTGGAACAGCCTCTGAATGCTGGGGATTGTTGATTCGAAGCGTACCATTATGAAACGAACGCGTCCGGAAGCATTCCCGCTGCTTTCCGGATGTTTCCCCCGTAATTTTGTAAACAAAATCTTCCGGATGCATTTTTCGCTGATTCTCGCAACCCGGAACATACAGATTGCATGGTTCCCGCATTGGAATAGCCTCTGAATGCTGGGGTTTATGGATTCGAAGCGTAGCATCGTGAAACGAACGCGTCCGGAAGCATTCCCGCTGCTTTCCGGATGTTTCCTCCGTAATTTTGTAAACAAAATCTTCCGGATGCATTTTCGCTGATTCTCGCAACCCGGAACATACTGATCGCATGGTTCCCGCATTGGAATAGCCTCTGAATGCTGGAGATTATGGATTCGAAGCGTACCATCGTGAAACGAACGCGTCCGGAAGCATTCCCGCTGCTTTCCGGATGTTTACCCCGTAATTTGTAAACAAAATCTTCCGGATGCATTTTTCGTTGATTCTCGCAACCCGGAACAAACAGATCGCATGGATCCCGCATTGGAACAGCCTCTGAATGCTGGGGATTGTTGATTCGAAGCGTACCATTATGAAACGAACGCGTCCGGAAGCATTCCCGCTGCTTTCCGGATGTTTTCCCCGTAATTTTGTAAACAAAATCTTCCGGATGCATTTTTCGCTGATTCTCGCAACCCGGAACATACAGATCGCATGGTTCCCGCATTGGAATAGCCTCTGAATGCTGGGGTTTATGGATTCGAAGCGTACCATCGTGAAACGAACGCGTCCGGAAGCATTCCCGCTGCTTTCCGGATGTTTCCCCCGTAATTTTGTAAACAAAATCTTCCGGATGCATTTTTCGCTGATTCTCGCAACCCGGAACATACTGATCGCATGGTTCCCGCATTGGAATAGCCTCTGAATGCTGGAGATTATGGATTCGAAGCGTACCATCGTGAAACGAACGCGTCCGGAAGCATTCCCGCTGCTTTCCGGATGTTTACCCCGTAATTTGTAAACAAAATCTTCCGGATGCATTTTTCGTTGATTCTCGCAACCCGGAACATACAGATCGCATGGATCCCGCATTGGAACAGTCTCTGAATGCTGGGGATTGTTGATTCGAAGCGTACCATTATGAAACGAACGCGTCCGGAAGCATTCCCGCTGCTTTCCGGATGTTTCCCCCGTAATTTTGTAAACAAAATCCTCCGGATGCATTTTTCGCTGATTCTCGCAGCCCGGAACATTCAGATCGCATGGTTCCCGCATTGGAATAGCCTCTGAATGCTGGGGATTATGGATTCGAAGCGTACCATCGTGAAACGAACGCGTCCGGAAGCATTCCCGCTGCTTTCCGGATGCTTCCCCCGTAATTTTGTAAACAAAATCTTCCGGATGCATTTTTCGCTGATTCTCGCAACCCGGAACATAAGATCGCATGGTGTTCGCATTGGAATAGCCTCTGAATCCTGGGGTTTATGGATTCGAAGCGTACCATCATGAAACGAACGCGTCTGGAAGCATTCCCGCTGCTTTCCGGATGTTTCCCCCGTAATTTTGTAAACAAAATCTTCCGCATGGTTCCCGCATTGGAATAGCCTCTGAATGCTGGGGATTATGGATTCGAAGCGTACCATCGTGAAACGAACGCGTCCGGAAGCATTCCCGCTGCTTTCCGGATGTTTCCCCCGTAATTTTGTAAACAAAATCTTCCGGATGCATTTTCCGCTGATTCTTGCAGCCCGGAACATACAGATTGCATGGTTCCTGCATTGGAATAGCCTCTGAATGCTGGGGATTATGGATTCGAAGCGTACCATCATGAAATGAACGCGTCCGGAAGCATTCCCGCTGCTTTCCGGATGTTTCCCCCTAATTGTAAATAAAATCTTCCGGATGCATTTTTCGCTGATTCTCGCAGCCCGGAACATAAGATCGCATGGTTTTCGCATTGGAATAGCCTCTGAATCCTGGGGTTTATGGATTCGAAGCGTACCATCATGAAACGAACGCGTCTGGAAGCATTCCCGCTGCTTTCCGGATGTTTCCCCCGTAATTTTGTAAACAAAATCTTCCGGATGCATTTTTCGCTGATTCTCGCAACCCGGAACATACAGATCGCATGGTTCTCGCATTGGAATAGCCTCTGAATGCTGGGGTTTATGGATTCGAAGCGTACCATCGTGAAACGAACGCGTCCGGAAGCATTCCCGCTGCTTTCCGGATGTTTCCCCGGAATTTTGTAAACAAAATCTTCCGGATGCATTTTTCGCTGATTCTCGCAACCCGGAACATACAGATCGCATGGTTCTCGCATTGGAATAGCCTCTGAATGCTGGGGTTTATGGATTCGAAGCGTACCATCGTGAAACGAACGCGTCCGGAAGCATTCCCGCTGCTTTCCGGATGTTTCCCCCGTAATTTTGTAAACAAAATCTTCCGGATGCATTTTTCGCTGATTCTCGCAACCCGGAACATACAGATCGCATGGTTCCCGCATTGGAATAGCCTCTGAATGCTGGAGATTATGGATTCGAAGCGTACCATCGTGAAACGAACGCGTCCGGAAGCATTCCCGCTGCTTTCCGGATGTTTACCCCGTAATTTGTAAACAAAATCTTCCGGATGCATTTTTCGTTGATTCTCGCAACCCGGAACATACAGATCGCATGGATCCCGCATTGGAACAGTCTCTGAATGCTGGGGATTGTTGATTCGAAGCGTACCATTATGAAACGAACGCGTCCGGAAGCATTCCCGCTGCTTTCCGGATGTTTCCCCCGTAATTTTGTACACAAAATCGTCCGGATGCATTTTTCGCTGATTCTCGCAACCCGGAACATAAGATCGCATGGTTTTCGCATTGGAATAGCCTCTGAATGCTGGGGTTTATGGATTCGAAGCGTACCATCGTGAAACGAACGCGTCTGGAAGCATTCCCGCTGCTTTCCGGATGTTTCCCCCGTAATTTTGTAAACAAAATCCTCCGGATGCATTTTTCGCTGATTCTCGCAGCCCGGAACATTCAGATCGCATGGTTCCCGCATTGGAATAGCCTCTGAATGCTGGGGATTATGGATTCGAAGCGTACCATCGTGAAACGAACGCGTCCGGAAGCATTCCCGCTGCTTTCCGGATGTTTCCCCCGTAATTTTGTAAACAAAATCTTCCGGATGCATTTTTCGCTGATTCTCGCAACCCGGAACATAAGATCGCATGGTTTTCGCATTGGAATAGCCTCTGAATCCTGGGGTTTATGGATTCGAAGCGTACCATCATGAAACGAACGCGTCTGGAAGCATTCCCGCTGCTTTCCGGATGTTTCCCCCGTAATTTTGTAAACAAAATCTTCCGGATGCATTTTTCGCTGATTCTCGCAACCCGGAACATACAGATCGCATGGTTCTCGCATTGGAATAGCCTCTGAATGCTGGGGTTTATGGATTCGAAGCGTACCATCGTGAAACGAACGCGTCCGGAAGCATTCCCGCTGCTTTCCGGATGTTTCCCCCGTAATTTTGTAAACAAAATCTTCCGGATGCATTTTTCGCTGATTCTCGCAACCCGGAACATACAGATCGCATGGTTCCCGCATTGGAATAGCCTCTGAATGCTGGGGATTATGGATTCGAAGCGTACCATCGTGAAACGAACGCGTCCGGAAGCATTCCCGCTGCTTTCCGGATGTTTCCCCCGTAATTTTGTAAACAAAATCTTCCGGATGCATTTTCCGCTGATTCTTGCAGCCCGGAACATACAGATCGCATGGTTCCTGCATTGGAATAGCCTCTGAATGCTGGGGATTATGGATTCGAAGCGTACCATCATGAAATGAACGCGTCCGGAAGCATTCCCGCTGCTTTCCGGATGTTTCCCCCTAATTTGTAAATAAAATCTTCCGGATGCATTTTTCGCTGATTCTCGCAGCCCGGAACATACAGATCGCATGGTTCTCGCATTGGACAGCGCAAAACAGTTAGAATAATACGTATAGGAGGGCGGAGATCCTGCAAAGGGGAAAATTTCAAAATCTACTTGGGCGCAAAAAAGTTAGAATAATACGTTCTAGGGGGGTGGGAATCCCATAGAGGACATATTTTTAAATCTAAAGGAGGCGCAAATCAGTAAGAGGAATACATATAGGAGGGCGGAGCTCCTACAGAGGACATATTTTGAAATCTAAGGGGGCGCAAAATAGAGTAATTCGTATAAGAGGGTGGAGATCCTGCAGAGGACGAGGGCGCAAAAAAGTTTGAGTAAAGGTTCCCCCAAACACACGCGACGCGACAGTCACGACGCGATTCTATCGCTTGGCGACAGCGATTCTGTCGCTGTTAGTATGGAAGCGTAAATAGAGAATTTCCTGCAGCGACCCAATGATCGCTTAGGTTTGGTGGAGCCTTAATACGTTCCAGGGGGCGTAAATCCCGAAGCGGACATTTTTTGAAAAATATACAGGGGCGCAAAAAATTTAGAGGAATCCTGCAGAGGACATATTTCAAAATCTACGGGTCGCAAAATAGAGAAATTCGTATAGGAGGGCGGAGATCCAGCAGAGGACATATTTCGAAATCCACGGGGGCGCAAAAAAGTTCAAATAATACGTTCTAGGGGAGCGGAAATCCCGTAGAGGACATATTTTGAAATCTAAGGGGGCGCAAACAAGTTAGAGGAATACGTGTAGACGTGTAGGGAGGCGGAGATCCTGCAGAGGACATATTTCAAAATCTACGGGGGCGCAAAATAGAGGAATTCGTATAGGAGGGCGGAGATCCTACAGAGGACATGTTTCTAAATCCACGAGGGCGCAAAAAAGTTTGGACAATTCGTTCTAAGGGGCGGAAATCCCGAAGCGGACATTTTTTTTTAAATGTACAGGGGCGCTTAGAGGAATATGTATAGGAGGGCAGAGATCCTACAAAGGACATATTTCAAAATCTACGGGAACGCAAAATAGAGGAATTCGTATAGGAGGGCGGAGATCCTACAGAGGACATGTTTCTAAATCCACGAGGGCGCAAAAAAGTTTGGACAATACGTTCTAGGGGGCGGAAATTCCGAAGCGGACATTTTTTTAAATCTAAAGGGGCGCAAAAAAGTTAGAGGAATACGTATAGGAGGCCGGAGATCCTACAGAGCACATATTTCGAAATCCACGGGGGCGCAAAAAAGTTTGAATAATAAGTTCTAGGGGAGCGGAAATCCCGTAGAGGACATATTTTGAAATCTACGGGGCGCATAAAAGTTAGAGGAATGCGTGTAGGAGGGCGGAGATTCTTCAAAGGACATATTTCAAAATCTACGGGGGCGCAAAAATATTTCAAAATCTACGGGGGCGCAAAATAGAGGAATTCGTATAGGAGGGCCGAGATCCTACAGAGGACATGTTTCTTAATCCACGAGGGCGCAAAAAAGTTTGGACAATACGTTCTAGGGGGCGGAAATCCCGAAGCGGACAATTTTTTTTAAATCTACAGGGGCGCAAAAAAGTTAGAGGAATAAGTATAGGAGGGCGGAGATCCTACAGAGGACATATTTCGAAATCCACGGGGCGCAAAAAATTTCAAATAATACGTTCTAGGGGAGTGGAAATCCAGTAGAGGACATATTTTGAAATCTTAGGGGACAATTAGAGGAATACGTGTAGCCGTATAGGGAGGCGGAGATCCTGCAGAGGACATATTTCAAAATCAACGGGGGCGCAAAATAGAGGAATTCGTATAGGAGGGCGGAGATCTTACAGAGGACATGTTTCTAAATCCACGAGGGCGCAAAAAAGTTTGGACAATACGTTCTAGGGGGCGGAAATTCCGAAGCGGACATTTTTTTTAAATCTACGGAGGCGCAAAATAGAGGTATTCGTTTTGGAGGGCGGAGATCCTACAGAGGAAATATTTCTAAATCCACGGGGCGCAAAATAGAGGAACTCGTATAGGAGGGCGGAGATCCTACAGAGGACATGTTTCTAAATCCACGGGAGCGCAAAAAAGTTCAAATAAGGCTGTGAACCATTCCACCGATTCGTTTTACTTATCCAGTTTTCCGCGAGCGGTAATGGCCGCCAGCTTGCCTGCGGGTTAGTCTCTGATTTGACTTTTCTGGAGGTCAACTGCACCCACCGTTCGAGCATTTTGATCAATGTGGTATATAAAAAGGCTTGAATTCACTTAATCAGCACCTTGTTTTATGCTACATTGGTCAGAATGCTCGGAGCGGTGGGTGCAGTTGACCTCCAGAAATGTCAAATCAGAGACTAACCCGCAGGCAAGCTGGCGGCCATTACCGCTCGCGGAAAACTGGATAGTTAAAATTTGACACTCCGATGGTTATTTTCCCATCGTGGTTAAAATTTTACTCCGAAGCCGACCCATTTGAGTTTTGACAGATTGATAGTTGTTCGGAACGAAATGGATTTGGCGCCAATTTTCTCGCGAACAAAGTTTAACTATCGAACTGTCAAATCTAACCATGCTCCGGAGCAGGGTTATTTTTAACCACGACGAAATAACCATCGAACTGTCAAATTTTAACTAAAAGTTCAATGAATCGGTGGAATGGTTCACAGCCTAAAACGTTCTAGGAGGCGGAAATCCCGAAGCGGACATTTTTTTTAAAATCTACATGGGCGCAAAAAAGTATGAGGAATATGTATAGGAGGGCGGAGATCCTGCAGATAACATATTTCAAAATCTATGGAGGCGCAAAATAGAGGTATTCGTTTTGGAGGGCGGAGATCCTACAGAGGAAATATTTCTAAATCCACGGGGCGCAAAAAAGTTTGACTAATACGTTCTAGGAGAGCAGAAATCCCGTAGAGGACATATTTTTAAAACTAAGGGGCGCAAAAAAGTTAGAGGAATGCGTGTAGGAGGGCGGAGATCCTGCCGAGGACATATTTCAAAATCTACGGGGGCGCAAAATAAAGGAATTCGTATAGAAGGGCGGAGATCCTGCAGAAGACATATTTCGAAATCTATGGGGGCGCAAAATAGAGGAATTCGTATAGGAGGGCGGAGATCCTACAGAGGACATAATTTTAAATCGATGGGGGCGCAATTTTTTTTTAATAGTACGTTCTAGGGTAGCGGAAATCCCGTAGAGGACATATTTTGAAATCTAAGTGGGCGCAAAAAAGTTAGAGGAATACATATAGGAGGGCGGAGATCCTGCAGAGGACATATTTCGAAATCTACGGGGGCGCAAAAAAGTTTGAATAATACTTCCTAGAGGAGCGGAAATCCCGTTGAGGACATATTTTGAAATCTACGGGGGCGCAGAAAAGTTGAAGAAATGCGTATAGGAGGGCAGAGATCCTGCGGAGGACACATTTCAAAATCTACGGGGGCGCAAAACAGAGGAATTCGTATAGGAGGGCGGAGATCCTGCAGAGGACATATTTTCAAATCCACGGGGGCGCGAAAGAATTCGAATAATACGTTTTAGGGGAGCGGAAATCCCGTTCAGGACATATTTTGAAATCTAAGGTGGCGCAAAAAAGTTAGATGAATATGTACAGGATGGCGGAGATTCTGCGATTCTGCGAGATTGAAATCTTCGGGGGCGCAAAAAAGTTGAAGAAATGCGTATAGGAAGGCGGAGATCCTGCAGAGGACATATTTCAAAATCTATGGGGGCGCAAAATAGAGGAATTCGTATAGGAGGGCGGAAGTCCTACAGAGGACATATTTCTGAATCCAAGGGGGGCGCAAAAAAGTTAGAATAATATGTTTTAGGGGGCGCAAAAAAGTTAGAGGAATACATATAGGAGGGCGGAGATCCTGCAGAGGACATATTTCGAAATCTACGGGGGCGCAAAAAAGTTTGAATAATACTTCCTAGAGGAGCGGAAATCCCGTTGAGGACATATTTTGAAATCTACGGTTTGAAATCTAAAGTTGAAGAAATGCGTATAGGAGGGCAGAGATCCTGCGGAGGACACATTTCAAAATCTACGGGGGCGCAAAACAGAGGAATTCGTATAGGAGGGCGGAGATCCTGCAGAGGACATATTTTCAAATCCACGGGGGCGCGAAAGAATTCGAATAATACGTTTTAGGGGAGCGGAAATCCCGTTCAGAACATATTTTGAAATCTAAGGTGGCGTAAAAAAGTTAGATGAATATGTACAGGATGGCGGAGATTCTGCGATTCTGCGAGATTGAAATCTTCGGGGGCGCAAAAAAGTTGAAGAAATGCGTATAGGAAGGCGGAGATCCTGCAGAGGACATATTTCAAAATCTACGGGGGCGCAAAATAGAGGAATTCGTATAGGAGGGCGGAGATCCTGCAGAGTACATATTTTCAAATCCACGGGGGCGCGAAAAAGTTTGAATAATACGTTTTAGGGGAGCGGAAATCCCGTTGAGGACATATTTTGAAATCTAAGGGGGCGCAAAAAAGTTAGAGGAATACATATAGGATGGCGGAGATTCTGCAGAGGATACATTTCTAAATCCACGGGGGCGCAAAAAAGTTCGAACAATACGGAAATCGGAAGCGGATTTTTTTTAATCAACAGTTGCTTAAAAAAAGTTAGAGGAATACGTATAGGAGGGCGGAGGACATATTTCTAAAGCTACGGAGGCGCGAAAAGTTCGAAAATTACGTTCTAGGGGAGCGGAAATCCCGTAGAGGACATATTATGGAATCTTACGGGGCGCAAATAAATTAGAGGATTACGTATAGGATGGCAGAGATTCTGCAGAGGACGTATTTCTAAATCCACGGGGCGCAAAATGTTTGAATGATACGTTATATGAAGGCGGAAACCCTGTAGAGGATTTTTTTAATCTACAGGAGCGTAAAAAAGTTAGAGGAATACGTATAAAATTCCAAAATCTACTTGGGCGCAAAAAAATTTGAATAATACGTTCTAGAGGATGAGAATCCCTTAGAGGACTTTTTTTTAATCTAAGGAGGCGCAAATCAGTTAGAGGAATACATATAGGAGGGCGGAGATCCTACAGAGGACGTATTTCAAAATCTACGGGGGCACAAAATAGAGAAATTCGTATAGTGGGGCGGAGATCCTTCAGAGTACATATTTCTAAATCCACGAGGGCGCAAAAAGTTTGAATGATACGTTCTAGGGGAGCGGAAATTCCGTAGAGAACATATTTTGATTTCTAAGGGTCGCAAAAAAGTTAGAGAAATACGTATAGGAGGGCGGAGATCCTGTAGAGGACATTTTTCAAAATGTACGGGTGCGCAAAATAGAATAATTCGTATAGGAGGGCGGAGAACTTGCAGAGGACATATTTCTAAATCCATGGGGGCGTAAAAAAGTTCGAATAATACGTTCTAGGGGGTGAAAATCTCGAAGCGGACAATTTGCCAAAATCTACGGGGGCGCAAACAGTTCGAATAATACGTTTTAAGGGAGCAGAAATCCCGTGGAGGACATATTTTGAAATCTAAGGGGGCGCAAGAAAGTTAGAGGAATACATATTGGAGGGCAGAGATCCTACAGAAGACATATTTCCAAATCCACGGGGGCGCAAAAAAGTTCGAATAATACGTTGTAGGGGAGCGGAAACCCCATAGAGGACATATTTCAAAATCTGAGGGGGCGCAAAACAATTAGAGCAATACGTATAGGAGGGCGAAGATCCTGAAGAGGACATGTTTCTAAATCTACAGGGGCGCAATCAGTTCGAATAATACGTTTTAGGGGGGATGTTTTGAAATCTAAGAGGGCACAAGAGGAATAGGTATAGGAGGGTGAAGATACAACAGTGGACATATTTTGAAATCTAAGGGTGCCCAAAACAATTAAAGGAATACGGCGTATAGTAGGGCGGAGATAAATAAATAAAATAGATAAATAAATTCTACGGGGCGCAAAAAAGTTCAAACAATACGTTCTTGGGGCGGGAATCCCATAGAGTACTTTTTTAAATCCAAGGAGGCTCAAAACAGTTAGAGGAATACGGCGGGGACGCAAAAAAAGTTTGAATAATATGTTCTAGGGGGGCGGAAATCTCGAAGCGAACATTTTTTTTTAAATCTACAGGGGCGCAAAAATGTTAGAGGAATACATATAGGGGTGGAGATCCTACAGAGGACATGTTTCTAAATCCACGGGGGCGCAAAAAAGTTCAAATAATACGTTCTAGGAGAGCGGAAATCTCGTGGAGGACATATTTTTAAATCCACAAGGGCGCAAAAAAAGTTAGAGGAACACGTATGGGAGGGCGGAGATCCTGCCGAGGACATATTTCAAAATCTACAGGGGCGCTAACAGTTCGAGTAATACGTTTTTGGGGAGCGGAAATCCCGTAGAGGACGTATTTTGATTACGCAAAAAAGTTAGAGAAATACGTATAGGAGGGCGGAAATAAATAAATAAATAAATTCTACGGGGGCGCAAAAAAGTTCAAATAATACGTTCTAGGGGGCGGAAATCCCGTAGAGGACTTTTTTTTTAATCTAAGGAGGCGCAAATCAGTTAGAGGGATTCGTATAGGAGGGCGGAGATCCTGCAGAGGACATATTTCAAAATCTACAGGGGTGCAAAATGTTCGAATAATACGTTCTAGGGGAGCGGGAATCCCGAATAGGATCAATGGAGAATATAAGAGGGAACGATTTCAGAATGGTAGGAGCAGTAAAAGCGATCTTAGAGAGTGGAAAATTTTTCAGATGAAAATTATTTTTCTTTCCGGTGAAAAGTAAGCCAAAAAAAAATTTTTTTTTGGTCCCGAGAGCTGGTTACTCAGTGAGTAACTTGGAGTAACCACCATGACAGCACTGGTGGCAATGCGTCTTCCACTTTGCCACCGATCGAGAAATTTGTCAATTAAAATTAATACCTTAGTTGTTGTTGGTCTAATTTTATTTTATTTTAATAATTACATAGATGAACATATTCGTCTGTGCTCAAGATTTCCAAATGTTGGGAAAATTACGAGGTCGTAATCAAGATCATTTTCAGTGTGGTCGGAGCTCGGAGCAGTTTCCTTGGTAGTACCAAGCAAAATTAATTCAACTGTATTCCCAACAAAAAAAGGGCCGGAGACCCCGTAGAGTACAACATCAATCGATTCATCACAACAAATTGAGGCGATATGTGTTCGAGTGAGCTAACGTGGCTCAATTGTTGTGATGGGACACCCGTTCTATTGGATGCTCTGGACAAAACTTCAGCCAAATTGGCCAACCTTTGGGTGCTGCTATTGGTAGTTTATATAGGAAAATGTATGGACGGATGCCACTGGATGCCACGCAGAAAGACGCATTAGTGCTGTCCAATGAGCAGCTCGAAGTAGCTCGAAGTTGTTCCCGTCCTGCTCGTTCTTTTTTATCAACAAACGGACATGAGAGGGATGGGAATAACTTCGAGCTACTTCGAGCTGCTCATTGGACAGCATTATTGACACATCGACCAAACTTGATGATCGTTGATTCGATTGAAACTTGTAACATACTTGCAGTATAGGAAACAGATCTTTTTTTTTATTAATTTAAAAATCGACCCTCGTAGGCTTTATAAATCATCCCATCATTTGATCTTCTGAGCAAAGATATTGTTATCTATCCGGTCAGTAAGCAAAGTTCAATGTTCGTTATGGAGAAACATTTTTAGCAACGCCTTCGCAAAGCGAACAAAACCCGAACTGCGCTGGCTATCAGGATTGTCATCAAATGCTCAAATGATAATATCTTTCCAGACCCCTTTTTTATTTGGGATAATATCTTTCCACAAGCAAAGATAATATCCTGTGCTCAGATGGTATTACAATGTCTGCCTCGAGTAATTTATAAAAAGGTCGTAAGGTACACTGGGGAAGTGGAAAAAGGGGTAAGTGGAAAAATCGACTCGAAAATTGGAATTGTACATACTTTACAGTTTTTACCACATCATAACATTATGCAAGAATATGCTTTGATGCTCACACTAATACTATGTTGAAATTTGTATAATACATACACTAACACGGTTAACGCTTGAACTGTAATTTTAGGTTTCGCAAAAAGTTGATTTTTGCATTCATAAAATCAGTTCTTATTTGCACCAATTGTTCTTTTTTCAAGTGAATTTATATCACAGGTGACCATTATAATACAATTAAGCTAATCCCATTCAATGGGTAGTGGTTTGTACCAAGAAAGCAAATAATTCAAAGATTTTACACTTACCCCAGGTATCAAACACTGCGGGGGAAGTGGATAATGTTCTAATTACGCAACTTTTTTCTTCCTTCCAGGGTTTATTTCGATTGCCGTGAATCTTAATGTGTTCCTTCTTTGTTATCATTGTTATTCCAGTGGTGATTGGACTCATTTAAATGAGAAAATGCCTGATAAATCCACCTATCGGTATTGATGCCTTTCACATGTTTTACATATGAAAAAAATGTATAAGAAAGTAAAAAATAGCACTGATAGGTAAATATATTGTATAATTCACAATTATTTTTATTCATAACAAGTTTCGCCGTTGAATGCAATTTTTTTTGCGAACAAATTGGTTAAGGACAAGTGCTTAAGAATAACTGATAATTTTGTACGTGCTTTGCGCACACACATACATACAAATACGCACATACAGACATCATATCAATTCGTTAAACTAAGTTGATTCGTTTATAACCCTGTGAGTCCCATTTTTCCTTTAAAAAGTTCATCTTTGGGACAAACATATAGACTTTACGTACACTTAGTGTTCGAGAAGGCAAAACCAGCCCTCCCCTAGCTATTACGAGAATTCCTTGAGGATCTATTCCGTTAGGGTAATGAAATTATTCCACAAAAGATACTCAGAGCAATTATCGTATTGATTTTAGTTATATGTAACTACTCATCACTATTGAAGGTCAAGGTAACATGGGTTTTCCACTTACCCCATCCCACTAGGGAAAGTGGAAAAACAACTCCTAATTTTAAAATCTATTTCCATAAACTTCAAGCGATCAAAATGGTATGAATTACCGCACAGTTGGTGCAAAATTGACTGTTTTTGATAGCCCATTTTGATTGAACGCATTTAGATCATTTAAACTGGTTTTATACTAATTTAAACATGCACTATCGATTTTTCCTTTTCCACTTCCCCCAGTGTACCTTATGTGTTTTCGTGCAAATTAGTTTTTAAAAATGCTGGGAAACCGTTCAAGAACGAATTTTAGGGGCCTAACTCACACTGGTCAAAAAAATATTTTACACTGAAAAAAATCGATAATTAATGTAAAAATTTAAATATCTCAAAATATTTCCACCACAAATAATATCTCATACAAATTTTACCACAAAAACATGACTTCAAAACACACATTTTACTGATATAAGGACGATGGAAAAATTACTAATAAAACAGTTTTAGAAGAAGCCATTTTCGAAACATTGACTAGTTGCAAGAAAACAGATGTATTTCGTATAGTTTATTATCTTGTCTAGATAGACACTAGATAGAGATAGTGTTAAGTTTGGCAGATTTTATGTTGTTAGTGTTTTAGGATGTTTTCCTTCATACTGTTTTGAGGTGTTTGCACAACACATCTTTAAGGTAGTTTTTGATTATGCTTATGCTGCTGCGTGGGCAGCAGGGACTATGTCCAAGGGCTTGACGACCCCTCCCCATACCATCTGCGAGTTGTGGCGCTTGCCTAGTATGTGATGGGGTTTGACAGTGGGCCCTGTTAAACTCCTATAAAAAGCTGCATGTATCCACAAGTAGGCTCCGCCAAAGCGACCGTCATTGCTTTAAAGCTGAAATTGACGGCTTGAGAGCCCAATTAGGGTCAAATGACATTAATGTCATGACATTCCGTGACATTTTTTAATTTCCTTTGGATGCTTCACACTTTGTTTTTAGAACAATGGTCTGTTCGGCAAAGTTGTAGCATCCTTTAAGCATTACATGTTAACCAAAAATCTGAATTGTAAATAACTTTTGAAAAAGTTATTGGCAAATTAGTAATAGCAACCCCATGACATTTTCTTGACATTTCCCATCATTGACAGAAGGTTTGCGCAGGCCCAATAAGCCGCCTTTAAAAACAACCATTACGAACGACATAGCAGATAATACGACGATAGGAACATGGAATTGCAAGTCGCTAAGCTTCGCAGGTTGCGACAGGATAATCTACGATGAATTATATCCCCGCAACTTCGACGTTGTAGCGCTGCATGAAATCTGCTGGACAGGACATAAAGTGTGGAAAAGCGGGCATCGAGCGGCTACCTTCTACCAAAGCTGTGGCACCACCAATGAGCTGGGAACTTGCTTCATAGTTTTCAGCAAGATGCGCCAATGCGTGATTGGGTGGCAGCCAATCAACAACGCAAGGATGTGTAAGCTTAGGATAAAAGGCCGTTTCTTCAACTATAGCATCATCAACGTGTACTGCCCACACAAAGGGAGACCGACGACGAGAAAGAAGCTTTCTATGCGCAGCTGGAGCAGACATACGATGGATGCCCACTGCAGGACGTCAAAATCGTCATCGGTGACATGAACGCTCTGGTAGGAAGGGAGGAAATGTATAGACCGGTCATCGGACCGGATAGTCTGCATACCGTACCAAACGACAACGGCCAACGATGCATAAACTTTGCAGCCTCCCGCGGAATTCTTCCCCCGCAAGAATATCCACAAGGCCACATGGAAATCACCTAATCAAGTAACGGAAAACCAAATCGACCACGTTCTAATCGAAGGTAAATTCTTCTCCGACATCACGAACGTACGAACTTACCGCACTACCTCGTTGCAGTATGCCTGCGCTCAAAACTCTCGACGGTGATCAACACGCGTCGGAGTCGTCCGCCGCGGCTAAACATTGGGCGGCTACAAGACGGTAGACTAATCCAAGACTACACGCAGCAGCTGGAAGTGAAACTTCCAACGGAAAAGCAGCTAGGCGCAGCTTCTTTTAAAGATGGCTGGAGAGATATTCGATCCGCCATTTGAAGCACCGCAACCGCTGCACTAGGCACGGTGGCTCCGGATCAGAGAAACGACTGGTATGACGGCGAAAGTGAGCAGTTAGTTGAGGAGAAGAATGCAGCATGGGTGAGATTGCTGCAACACCGCACGAGGGCGAACGAGACACGGTACAAACGGGCGCGGAACAGGCAAAACTCGATTTTCCGGAGAAAAAGCGCCAGCATGATGATCGAGACCGTGAAGAGGCGGAGGAACTGTACCGTGCTAATAACGCACGAAAGTTCTATGAGAAGTTGGACCGTTCACGTAAGGGCTACGTGCCACAGCCCAATATGTGTAAGGACATAAACGTGTAGCCTTCGCTCCATGGCTTAGGTGATGAATCAATAATTACCAATAAATTTAAGACTTTTAAATAGAATCGCGCAAAAATGTAACCTAGCACGATACGATCAAAGTGCGGCGTCATAAAGCGCCTGTGTGATTAAGTACTCAGCCAACAGCTCCGAAGGTCAAGTTTATTTGAAATCCGCCGAAGATGTTGAGAGAGAAAAGGTCGCGGCTGAACCCGAAACATTAGCGAACGCCTCAGCGTAAGCTTCCAGACTTCCGAACTATTTCAATGAAGTTCGCGGGAAATGCCGAATTCCTGTTCGGCCGAGGTCACCATCCTTAATCTGAGGGTAATGGCTTCAAATTCAATTTTTCCCAAACTGCCAACTGAAGCAGAAGTGTCGCGATTTTTTGTCCGTGATTCGTTTCTTGTTGAAGTGTAAGTTAAGCAACGTGTTAGATTTTCTTTATTTAATTCTATTTCTTTTTGTTAAGTAGTGTCAAGTTTGCTTAACAAACGTAGTGTGTGCGTTAGGATCAGTTTTGTGCGTTTCTCGAAGAAATTGTCCAGGTAATGTGCTCCGCGTGCTCGTTGTTTCCCGTGCATTGTGTATAATTAATTGTCCTTTATGTAGCCGACCGCTACGTTTGTCGCAGGCAACCGCGTCACACCGCCATCGTTGGGACGAAAGATTCCCGGCATCCGTCGCCGGAGGGACCAACCCGTCAACACGTTGGTCCCAATTCCAATCGTGGTCGCCAATTGCCACGCATCGTCGCAGAGAGCGAGTGCCGAGCGGCCGACGACCCCCCCCCCTCTGTGGGTGGATTGGCCACGTCACCAACGGCCATTCATCGCTGCGAACGCCGATCGCTTTCCGCCGTCTACCAAGAGCGCAGCAGTACCGGTAGGCGAACAACAGTCGGTGAGTCAAGCGATCTCTTTTTGTCGAGTGGGGCGTCCGGTGAGGACGCCTCGGAGAACTTTTTTTGTGCCGACCGTAGGTCGATGACTGACTGAGTCAGGAATTTGGACGCGTCCATAATATTTTGAGGTTGGATGTGGAACTTATAAAACGTGCGCACGTAACGTAATTCGTGAACGTCCCATCCAACCTCTATTGTCAGACACCCGGGTGTGAAGTTACTCGTCGTCCATTGATTGCTGAATGAGGATAGGACGACACAATGCATGAGCACGCTAGAATAGAGTAGATAGAAAAAAAACGCACACACAGACAGGACAAATGTAGTTTGTAGAAAGTTATTAAACAAAATACAACATTAAAACATGCTAGCAAAATTAATTATGTTCTTCGTTTTACCTATCAACAAATAAAATTCCGGCTGTGTTGTCAAACCGATGGATTATTGTTAGATGTTCTGCGTTATAGTTTTGAAGAGAGAATGTGTTTTCCCGTTGCTTCGGTTCGTTTATGTTATTTTTGAATGTCTTCCGCGTGGCAGAATTTGACTATTTTTCTGACGCATTCTCTTCCGCGTTGCGGCGTTGGTTGCGCCTCTGGTGGACTTTGGCTGAAGTTACCAGTGATGGAAAGAAAACGTGCAACATAGCATTGCTGGTTGCAACATTGGAGGGTATGCGTAATCTCATACCGTACTTTGGAGAAATAGTTTGGAAGTTTTGAGATTTATGCTTAGGTGTGGTAGGGTATTTTCCCGAGTTTCTGCGTTGTTAGTAGGCAGGCTGGTTCGATCTTCTCTTCGGAGTTTTTGAAATGGACTCGCCGTGAGGCAGTCTCAACCGGGCAAATTTAGACGCGTCGTGCGGTCTCCGAATGGAGTGGCGCTTAAGCCGCACGATTTTTAGAGCATCGGCCAGCGCCGACTACAAACGGGAACCTTCTCACGAACGAGCGTGAGGTGATTCAAAGGTGGCGGCAGCATTACGAAGAGCACCTGAATGGCGATGTGGCAGACGAAGATGGCGGTATGGTGATGGACCTGGGGGGACGCGAGCAGGACATAATTCTACCGGCTCCGGATCTCCAGGAAATCCAGGAGGAGATTGGCCGGCTGAAGAACAATAAAGCCCTGGGGTTCACCAACTACCAGGAGAGCTATTTAACCTTTGCATCCCCAACCTCTTTTGTGCATCAAAATTTAGATGATGTTTTTGCTCTAATTCATTCAACTTTTGACCGATTTGTTTGAAATTTTCAGACATGAACCAGAAATTATCATAGTTTCAGAGGATCGATCGATTGGACATGTCGGTTCACCAGTTCCGGATTTATACCGAATCCCAGTGGGGTCTGTCGGGTGGCCATTTAGGACATTTTTGACTTTTATGTTTGTTTTTCGTACCAATATCGACTTTTTATACCCGTATCATGAAGACACCTTATTTGCGATGCTTCTGAACAAATTTGGATGCATGATGGCCACACTGGAACCGGTTCCGGGGCTCTAACTGGGGACATATATCAGAATACTTCGAAATGTATCATGAGGCATATCAATTATCGGTATTTTTTGGCGAAAGATATTTTGAAACTAATTTTAGATTTCTACTATCAATTTTGAACCTTTTGATCCAGTTGATCCAAACATCCCGGAACACCTGGAACCAATTCCGGGGACCCTGTGGAAGAATTATATCCGGTTTTTGAAAAAAACATAGCATGCGACATATCAAACTTCATGATTCACCATGAAAAAAATGTAGGATAACATTTTTTAGATCTTGATTCTACTTCTGGCCACTTCCGGGAAAATCCGGAAGTCGAAGGAAGCGGTTTTGAAGTTTGTTTCATAAGTTGAAGTTCGTTACTAAAGCTGTTAGTTGTATGCACATTTCGACTTTTCGAAATCAGTCAAGAAAAAAACAGACATAGGAATGCCTCTAATATAATTTTGAACCTAATTGGTCATGTTTCAGGCATCTGGAACCGGTTCCGGGATAGACCTGTGCGCCGATTGCAATTTAATTGGCGGCGGCGTGATAAATAATTTTAAGTAAGCGGTGGCGGCGTGCCGACGTCCCACCATTGGTGATCGGAAGAAGCGGTGCGGAATTTACTGCATCATTTCGATTGGAAGTTCCTTCAAGAATTAATTCCTCTGCAAGTTCCTTCAGCATTTCCTCCATAAGTTCCTTCAACAACTCCTGCAGATGTTCCTCAAGGAATTCTTCCGGAAAATCCTTCAGTAATTCCTCTGGAATCTCCTTCAGGAATACATCCAAAAATTCCTCCAGCAATTGCTCCAAAAATACCTTGAAGAACTCCTCCGGAAGTTCCTTCAGTATTTCTTTCGAAAGTTTTATCAGGAATACCTCCGACAGTTCCATCTAATATCCACCGAAAGTTCCTCCAGGAATTCATCCGAAAATTCCACCAGCAGTTCCTTCAGCTACTTACCCGGAAGTTCTGGCAGCAATTCTTCGGAGAGTTCCTTCAAAAATTCCCCCGGAAGTTCATTCAAAGATATCTCCGGAAGTTCCTTCAAGAATACCTCCAGACGGTCCTTCAGGAATACTTTCGGAATTTCCTTCAGGAATTCTTCCGGAAGTTCCTTCAGGTATTCCTCCGGATGTTCTATCAGAAATTCTAATGAAAGTTCCTTCAGAAATTCCTCTAGAAGCAAATTTAGTAATTCCTCCGGAAGTTCCCTAAGGAATTCCTCTGGAAGTTCCTTCAAGAATTTCTCCCGGACGTTACTTCAGAAATTTCTCTGAAAGTTCCTTCAGAAAATCATCCGAAAGTTCATGCAGAAAATCCTCCGAAAGTTCCTTAAGCAATGTTTACGGAAGTTCCTACAGCAGTTATTCCGGTAGTTCCTCCGGAAGTTTTTTCAGGGATTGCTGAAGAAACTTCAGGAGCAATTTCTTGAAGGAACTCTCCGATGAAATTCTGGAAAGAACCTCCGGAAAAATTCTTGAAGGAACTTCCGAAGAAATTGCTGAAGGAACTTCAGGAGGAATTGCTTGGGGATTTTCCGGAGGAATTCCTGAAGGAACTTCTGGAGGTATTCCTTAAAGAACTTCCTGAAGAATTCCTGAATTTCGGAAGGATCTTCCGAAAAAAAACTTCCGGAGGAATTCCTGGAGGAACTTCCGGATGGATTCCTGGAGGAACTTCCGGATGGATTCCTGGAGGAACTTCCGGATGGATTCCTGGAGGAACTTCCGGATGGATTCCTGGAGGAACTTCCGGATGGATTCCTGGAGGAACTTCCGGATGGATTCCTGGAGGAACTTCCGGATGGATTCCTGGAGGAACTTCCGGATGGATTCCTGGAGGAACTTCCGGATGGATTCCTGGAGGAACTTCCGGAGGAATTCCTGGAGGAACTTCCGGAGGAATTCCTGGAGGAACTTCCTAAGGAATTCCTGGAGGATCTTCCGAAGGAATTCCTGGAGGATCTTCCGAAGGAATTCCTGGAGGAACTTCCGAAGGAATTCCTGGAGGAACTTCGAAGGAATTCCTGAAGGAACTTCCGGAGGTATTCCTGAGGATCTTCCGAGGAATTCCTGAAGCAACTTCCGGAGAAAGTTCCTTCGACAACTCCCCAAAAACATTCAGAAATACCTCTGGACGTTCAGGAATTCTTCCGGAAGTTGCTTCCGCATTTCTTCCGGAAGTAGCTCCAGGAATTCCCCCGGAAGTTATTTAAGGAATTTCTTTGGAAGTTCCTTCAAGAATTCCTTCGGAAGTTTCTTCAGGAGTTCCTCAAGGAATTCCTTAGGAAGTTTCTTCAGGAACCTCTTTCGGAACTTCCTTCAAAAATTCTTTCGGAATTTTATTCAGGATTTCCTTCGGAAGATCCTTCTGAAATTCTCCCATAAGTTCCTTCAGGAACTCCTCCGGAAGTTCTTTCAGAAATACCTTCGGAAGTTCTTTCAGGAATACCTCCAAAAGTTCCTCCAGGAATTCCTCCGGAAAATCCACGAGCAATTCCTCCTGAAGTTCCTTCGGCAATTTCTTCGGAAGATCCTTCAAGAACTTTTCCGGAGGTTCTTACCAGAATTTCTCCAGAAGTTCCTTCAGGAGTTCTTCTGGCAGTTCCTTCAGGATTTCCTTTGGAAGTTCCTTCAAGAAATTGCTCCTCAAGTTTCTTCAGGAATCCCTGAAGTAACTTCCGGAGGAACTACCGGAGTAAATGCTTTAGAAATTTCCGTAAAAAATGCTTAAGGAGCTTCCGGAGGATTTGATGAATGAACTTTCGGATGATTTTCTGAAGGAACTTTCAGAGAAATGTCTGAAGTAACGTCAGAAGAAATTTCTGAAGGAGCTTTCGTAGGTGTTTTTGAAGGAACTTCCAGAGGAATTCCTGAGGGAACTTCTAATTCCTTCTAGGAACTTCTAGAGGAATTCCTAAATTACCTTCTAGAGAAATTTCTGAAGGAAGTTCTGAAGGATATTCCGGAGGTATTCCTGAAGGAATGTCCGGAGGTATTCTTGAAAAAACTTCTGGAGATAATCTTGAAGGAACTTCCGGAAGAATTCCTGAAGGATCTTCCAGAGGAATCGCCAAAGGAACTTTCCAAAGAATTCCTGGAGGAACTTCCGGAGGAGTTGCTGAAAGAACTTCTGTTGGCATTGCTGAAGAAACTTGCAGAGGAATTGCTGGTGAAGGATCTTCCGGAGGAATTCCTGAAGGAGCTTCAGGAGAAATTTTTGAAGGAACTTCCGGAGAAATTCATAAAAGAACTTTCGGAGGAATGTCTGAAAGAACTTTCGGAGGAATTTCTGAAAGAACTTCCTAAAAGAACTTCGGGTGGAATTCTTGAAGGAACTTCCGAACGAAATGATGCAGTAAATTCCGCACCGCTTCCTCCGATCACCAATGGTAGGACGTCGGCACGCCGCCACCGCTTACTCAAAATTGTCCATCACGCCGCCGCCAATTAAATTGCAATCGGCGCACAGATCTATCCCGGAACCGGTTCCGGGTGCTTGAAACATGAACAATAAGGTTCAAAATTATATTAGAGACATTTCTATGATTGTTTTTTTCTTGATCTGATTTCAAAAAGTCGAAATGTGCGTACAACTAACAGCTTTGGTAACGAACTTCAACTTATGAAACAAACTTCAAAACCGCTTCCTTCGACTTCGGAAGTGGCCAGAAGAAGAATCAAGATCTAAAAATGTTAACTTGCATTTTTGTCATGGTAAATCATGATGTTTGATATGTCGCATGCTATGTTCTTTTCAAAAACCGGATTCAAGTCTTCCATAGGGTCTCCGGAATTGTTTCCAGGTGTTCCGGGATGCTTAGATCAACTGGATCAAAAGGATCAAAATTGATAGTAGCAATCTAAAATTAGTTTCAAAATATCTTTCGCCAAAAAATACCGATGATTGATATGCCTCATGATACATTTCGAAGTATTCTGGTATATGTCCCCAGTTAGAGCCCCGGAACCGGTTCCAATGTGGCCATCATGCATCCAAATTTGTTCAGAAGCATCGCAAATAAGTTGTCTTCATGATACGGGTATAATAAGAAGATATTGGCACGAATAACAAACATAAAAGTCAAAAATGTCCTTAATAATCACCCGAAAGACCCCACTGGGATTCCGTATTAATCCGGAACTGTTGGACCGACATGTCCAATCGATCGATCCTCTGAATCTATGATAATTTCTGGTTCATGTCTGAAAATTTCAAACAAATCGGTCAAAATTGAATGAATTAGAGCAAACATGACCAAAATTTTGATGCACAAAAGAGGTTGGGGATGCAAAAGTTAAACACGTTGGTGAGGCACTGGCTAGAGCGCTGCACTGGGTCATTACCAAGATTTGGGAGGAGGAAGTTTTGCCGCTGGAGTGGATGGAAGTGTCGTGTGTCCCTTCTACAAAAAGGGCGATAAGCTGGATTGTAGCAACTATCGCGCAATCACATTGCTGGACGCCGTCTACAAGGTACTCTCCCAAATTTTATGCCGTCGACTAGCACCAACTGCAAGGGAGTTCGTACCAGGCGGGTTTTATGGGCGAACGCTCCACCACGGACCAGATGTTCGCCATTCGCCAAGTACTGCAGAAGTGCCGCGAATACAACGTGCCCACACATCATCTATTCATCGACTTCAAAGCCGCATATGATACAATCGATCGGGACCAGCTATGGCAGCTTATGCACGAAAACGGATTTCCGGATAAACTGACACGATCAAAGCGATCAAACACACACTGACATGATTGATCAAAGCGACGATGGATCGGGTGATGTGCGTAGTTCGAGTTTCAGGGCATTCTCGAGTCCCTTCGAAACCCGCAGAGGGTTACAGCAAGGTGATGGTCTTCCGTGACTGCTATTCAACATCGCTTTGGAAGGGGTAATACGAAGAGCAGGGGTTAACACGAGTGGTATAATTTTCAATAAGTCCGTTCAGCTATTTGGCTTCGCCGACGACATAGATATTATACGTAACTTTGAGAAGATGGAGCCACCCACCGCGAGTTGGCATCGGTGGTGACGAAATCGAGGTGGTAGAAGAATTTGTGTACTTGGGCTCACTGGTGACTGCCGAAAATGATACTAGCAGAGAAATTCGGAGACGTATTTTATGCATGTAATTTACAATACCATTATTAACTAACTATTAGCTAACAGAAATTACAAAAACAACCAAAATGATTTTTGAAAGACTTTCTATGGTTCCAGCGCATTTCTCGAATTCGTTCTTTAAACTTAAACAGATTTCCTTCCCTATGCGAATTAAAACTAATAGCGCGGCAGATAACAAACAAAGCTGCTTTTTGGCGGCTATTCTTGGGATTTTTTTTCAAGACAGAATATTTTCCGCTTTTCCAAATTTCAGTTTTAAACGAGTTCTCAGAATTTCATTTGTCCATTCCCAGACTTCCTGTGCCCAGACGAACACATCGTAATACGTTTAGTCTCGTTAACCCATTATTTGCCATTACGTGAAAGCTTGCTCAAACACTGATACGTAAACAAATAATCTTCATTACTAATGAATCGTAGAGAATGTTTCTAATGAATAAGACCTTGCATTTACTTTCTACATCAACAAGTCCACTACTACCATCTTCGCATCTGAAGAATAATTGATTTCGATCTACTTTGAAGATGTTACCTAGCTAGCGATTTAATTTTTCCTAACTGATAAGGCCGATACAAATATTTAAAAACAATTATGTCTCCTCCTTCCACGGTTTTTTGCCGAAAAAAAAATATTTTTAGGGGGCAACAAAAATATTCGGGCAGTTTTGAGGATTTTCAAAACATTCTTTAACTAATCTGAGGAGTTTTATTGATTTTTTTCCATTTTAATATTTATTTTTTATTATCCCCCCCCCCTCCCTTGACCTTTCGGAGATCAGTAGGACATAATTTAAATTAAATGTTTGTAACGGCCTAATTTTTTGGGCGGAACTGCTTGTGCTACATACCAAAGCTTTGATAGAACGAATGTATTCAAATATAATAGTTTCTCATGAATATTCATATTCCTAATTCTACTGTTGGTCAATTGAAACTGATTTTCTCACAATATCATTGTAATATCATTGATGTGGCTGATGCATACCATATAGATTTTGCAAATAGGTTATGAGATTTTGCGGAAAATCATATTTGAAAAAATAATTCCATGACAAATCGTGACTCACATTATCGAATGCTTTTTGTAGATCAAGACTCACCAAAAAAAAACTTTCACTCTTTTATTTTCTAGGGATCTAGTAAACAATCGACAGATGCTCTGAATATTATCTAAACATGATTTATTTTCCTAAAAGGCAACTCGAACAGGACCAGGAACTAATGGGTCTGAGATTATTCAAATCGAATGCATCTCCTTTTTTTTTGTATGAGCATTACAAAGCCAGCGGTGAACTCTCTCGGAGGAGAAACAGAGTCTATTAAATAGGAATTGTACAGGTGAAAAAGTTCTTCCTTAACAGTGTCAAAATTTTTCAAATAAAATTCGTACGTCAGGCCATCAGGACCTGGTGACTTTTTCAATGAACACTTTTTCAAAGTAGCGTGTATTTCATCAATTGAAATAGGTGAAGCTAGCATACTGTTGTCATTCACGTCTAAAGCTAACATAATTTAATACATCTACATCTTCATCATTTACAGCTTGTTTTTCATCGAATAATTCGGAAAAATGATCAAATAAAATACTACCTAGTCGAGAAGGGTCTGAAATCAAAGTTCCATCTGCTTTCAAGCGTATGTAGGAACACGATCTTTTCAATTGGGATAGATAATGATTTGATAATGATAATGAAGATAAGATGAGAAGATAATGATTTGCCTTCAATTTTGGAGACACTATGATTCATTCGTTCCATCTCGATTTCCATAATGTTTGTAGTTGTAACTCATTATAAACATTTTCACGCAAAATAAGTCTATCAGTTAAATTGCTCATTTTGTTATTTTATTCCAATTTTCGTTTTTAAAGAATCTGCGACACACAAAATTCCACCAGGAACTTCTGTCCGTTGAATAAATGTGTCTGTTTTTCAAGCCTTCAAACTCCGTCGCAAATCTTGATAAATTATTTTCATTTTCAATAACTTGTGCGTTTATCTTCCAATACCCTTTTCCGCGAAGAGCTAAATCATTTTTTGGACTTTAAGTTTAAAAACAACTGCTCTATGATCAGAGAAGGCAACTGTAACGGTTTGAGTATATGAGTAATGTTATCAATAATGAACTTCGGAGCATAGAAACGGTCAATTCTTGAAGCTGAATCACATCGAAGTAGGGATGAAACGATACCACTAAGGTATCGATACTTTTACTTTCAAGTAGTATCGAATAAAAGTATCGATACCACTAAAGTATCGAATTAAAAGTATCGATACCTACTTGTATCATATGAGTACTCATCAATTCGAAGTAAATTTATTTAGTCATTCACAAATAGTCATTCCTAATTCATGTTGGACGAAACACTGAATAGTGGAAGGTTTAAGCACTTTTAATTACTATTTGTCCATCGATTTTATAATTTTGTAATTTATAATTTATCTCGATAGTGTTTGAATAGCGAATAGATTTTAAATGTAAACCAACTGTTACTTTAAATCATTATATTTATAGACAACGTAAATTTCTGAATTATTAGAAAACAGCTGCAAATATTAGTGCAAATCCAATATTACTCTAGATATTTGTGTAATTTATTATTTATTATTGTACCTTTGACAGATTTCGATCTCAACAGTAAGGCAGTCTTCAATGTCTCATACTTGACTCGACTTAGTACGAGATACTGACGACGGCCTTACTGTTGAGGTCGAAATACGTATCTGTCAAAGGTACAATAAAGTAGTTGAATCAAATGGAATAGTACTAACTCGTTTTAGGAGAAGTAAATACATACAGCTCAAACAATTTTCGTAGCAAACGTATTTATTCGATTTAAATACTAAAAGTTAAAAGATTCTTACGAAAAAATACGAGTGTTTCTATTTAAGTTTATAATGTTTAATAGATTTTGAATTGAGTACTCAATTGATTAAACTACTTTAATTCGATACTTACTTGGTATCGGTATCAAAGTATCGATTCCAAAAGTACTTGGTATCGAATCAAAAGTATCGAGTATTTACTCGTATTTACTTGTATCGATTCATCCCTACATCGAAGGAATTTTTTCTTCAGTAGAACATCTTGAAGTTTTAGAGAGTCAGTCACACTCACAAGCCAATGGAATAACTATTATTTGAACTTTTCGAATCTCCCGCCTCCAGAATGCAAGTGAAATGTCCGCCCAAGATATTTGGCGTACTAGAGTACTTATTCAGGTGCACAGCAAGATCTGTTTGGAATAACTCTTCCCGGGCCTTTCTCTCATTTGTTCCCGAAAATGCGTAGACAACAATAAAGTTCATACCTGCGACTGTTACAGATAAAATTCTGCCGCTTGGATGATAAAGAGCGTCCTCATATTCTAAACCTTTTCGAATTAGTATTGCTGTACCTAATATTTTAAACTGTCTGTTTACAAGCGCTGTATGAGATTGAATAAAGTTAAAATTATCAAAACTCACTTCCTGAAGGAAAACTACATCCAAGTCATAATCTCTAACAAAGTCTTTTAACCTTTTACCCTTCTTACACCCTGAGAAGGGTATAAAGATCGCTTGAAAAACCGACTTTTTATCCGAGGCTCGGAGACCCAAGTCGTATATACCAATCAACTCAGCTCGACGAACTGAGCACATGTATGTATGTGTGTGTGTGTGCGTGTGTGCGTGTGTGCGTATGTGTGTGCGTTACAAAAATCTCACATCATTTGCACGATTTTAACACTAAACGAAAGCTATGACTTTTTCATTGTACGAGTTCAAATTTTTTTGCAATCGGACATTTGGTTCCAGAGATATGTGAGAAATACGAACATGAAGTGTATTTTCAGAAAACTAACAAAATAATGTCACATGAATATCTCAGCCGTCTGTAAACCAATTTTCATGATTTTATCTTTAAACGAAAGCTATGACTTTGCCATTGAACCCATTGTATTTTGTTTTTGCAATTAGACATTGGGTTCCGGAGATATCTCTGAAATACGAACATAAAGCATTAGACGTATCAACTTCACACATTGGTAAAATATGTCCCATCAAGATCTCAGTCGTCCTTGGACCGATTTGTGCGATTTTATCTTTAAACGAAAGCTATGTTTTTGTCATTGGACCCATTCATTTTTTTCTGCAATTGGAAATTCGGTTTCAGAGATATCTGTGAAATACGAATATGAGACATATTTTCAGACTACTAATGAAGAATTGTCACACCAATATCTCAGCCGTCTATGACCCGATTTGAATTCTTTTGGGCTTAAAGAAACGCTGTAATATTGCCATTTAAGGCGGCAAATCAAATCTGCAGTCTTTTTGTATTTTTTAAAAATTGTTAAATTTCCAGAAATATCCCTTTTTTTCATTTTGAAATCGATAAAAACATGATGATATCAGTTATTTTATACTCAATTGAAGGTCATATGCATAGAAATTGTAATATGCACTGGGCACACACAACCATTCAAAAGTGTAAGAAGGGTTGCGTTCACTGTAGGTGGATTAAGTCGGGTTTTTGTTCAAATCTGAGTTGGAACTATTCAAGTTAACAGTGGCCACAAAAAGATTATAATTATTTTTTAATTGCGCTTATGATTGGAGACACAGGAACTACAGTTGCCAAGTTGTTGTTGTTATGATCAGCCTCAGTCAGGATAGCTCAGTTCGATGTTCTGGATTATTCAGTGCACGTTCACGTTTACGGTTGATCACTGTCGTGAATTCCGAGTCCATTGAATTCGACTCCGGTAATACAGTTCCCGACAACTTCTTTTGTTGAGAAGTATTGCATTCGGGGGATGTAATCAGTGGAAAGCCCGTTTTGGATAAAACCACCATTCCAATCAAACCAATATCGAATGGTTTAACACCTAAGAGAGTATATTTGTAACTAGTTACCCCAACAGCGCCAGCATCACCAGCAGCACCACCACAACCCGCGACAGCCACAGCCGCATCATCACCATTTACCGCTACAACACTAGAAGCACAAGCTCCACTATTAACCGCTTTCCTCAGACGATCATTCACAGTAGACGTGCACAGCCTTATGTGCCGACCGACCTTCCTAAAACAATTTTAAATACTGATGGCAGTGAGATATTGTAAAAGCAAGGCCGAATATATTCAATTACTCAACGCAAAGTAATTTATGGTAGGGATGTTCCGATACTTCAAAATATCGATATTTGATTCGATACGATAATCGAATCAAAGTATCGATATCACCGATATATTGGAATGAAAATATCGATATATCTGAAAAACAAATGATATTTCAGAAATGAGAAAATTCAGAATTTATCCTTGCGAGCAAAGCCGTAGGATTGCCAATCAGGAGATGACGAGTTCGAAACTCGGTCCGGTCTAGGATGTTTTCGGGTTGAAAACTTTCTCGACTCCCTGAACATAGTTCATCCATCGTACCACCTGCCACATAAGCTACATACTCATGCAATGGCGGGCATAGAAAAGCTTTCAGTTAATAACTTAGGAAATGCTAATAAAATACTAAGTTGAAAAAGCCGGCCAAGTTCCAGTTGGGAATATAGAGCCATTGAAGAAGAAGAAGAAATTATCCAATTACTATCGTATTATCGTATTACCCATCATCATATATATAATAGCCTTGTTTGTCTGTCCGGTGACTAGCCAACCAGACGCAGCACGCGGGGAAATTCTCACAAAAAAAAAAATTGACACTTCAATTCTTTTTTACTATCAGATGCAGAAAACAAAATCAGTGACAACCTTAGACAACCAGACACAGCATTTGATGAAAAAAACAGACAACAGTCGTCGAAAATTTTGATTTTTTTTTAAATGCAGAAAAGAATCTATCACTCTTAAAAATTGAAGAAAAAAAACTTGCCACGGGCGCTATTGCGTCCACAAATAAACTAGTTTAACATAATGATTGGAGATTACTTTTTTCTAATTGGGTAATTCGCCAAATGTTGAACGGCCTTTAATCGGTAGCGGCAGCGTTTTCGGCATGATACTCGCTATTTTCCATTGGCTCAAAAAAATCAACTGAAGTTTCGACAAATTTGCTAAAATTCCTTGACAATTTTTATGTATTTCTCCTAGCGTTATTCTGATTCTTAACAACAGGAAATTCTTCCCTCAGAATTTCCACAGAAGTTTCTAAATTCTCATTTTCATAAATCGGTTCCTAATGTCTAAAGGTAATTTATCTATTTTATCATAGGATCACGTCAAATATTTAATTGAATTCACGTAAGGACCAGCGGTACGACAGATGTTGCGCAACGGCGGTCTATGAAAAGTGTCGAGTCACCAAAACTATTTGTGATGGCTGCGCACACCTCACACCATCCGCGCTACCGAGAAAAATCATCATAGCCATTATCATTTTGAAGTATTTTCTTTCACAAAATACATTGCAACTGTTATTTTTGTGTTACTTTGTTCTGATTCAATATATCGATATCGAAAGCAAAGCGATATGACCGATATATTGAAAGCAAAATATCGATATAAAAATATCGGATATCGAAACAAAAAAAATCGATATTCCGATATATCGGAAGTATCGGAACGTCCCTAATTTAAGCAATCAATAAAAAATTAAAAATTTGCATATAGGAATTGTTGGGTTAATTTACTTTTCATCATCGTCCTGTTTCTATCAACAAGTTCTCGTCGCGGAATTTCGCAAAGACAGAGAAATCTTTCCCAAGCTCTTTCCCTTCACGATACATCGACATAAGCATTATGGAACGTACACACGGTCAAGCAGTTTGACTAACATTTACTCCACCTCTCGTTTGTTCAAACATCCATCAAGTTTTACCAACAACGGCACGAACAATCAATTTATTCGACCAACAATATCACACACGAACGACCGAAGCGCCAACTAGAGCACCAACCATCAAAAAATATATGGGACGCTGTTAATTTCGTAAACAAACGCTGCCATCACTTGCTGTAGCGTAAAATGTTGGAGCTTGTACTGTACCGCTCATAAAACAATCTACTCTTCCACTCATTTTGGTCGCAAAGAAAAATACGCGCCAGATAGGTAGTCGCCTAAGAAAAACATATCTCTAGAAAAAGCTACTTCGATATTTTTTTATTTCCGCCGTGGTGCATTCCGGCGGTGAATGCTTGGAATGCACGTGCTTTTTGCACCGCGGAAAAAAATTCACATCTATGAGAGCATTAGAAAATGATTATAAAAGTTGTCATTTTGTTGCAACGCACGATACATTATTTTGCAATTGATGACACTTTTCGATTATGTTGTCTACCCTCCATCCGTGTATTATCACTAAAATAGAAAAGCAGTACAAAAGAACAAGAGTACAATGCATAAACTAGACTACTTCTACGAAAGAAAACAAATGATTTATTCAATAACGCTTATTTTTCTCTATGATCTCCCTCTCTCTTCCCTTTGTTATCATAAAAGAAAGAGCAAAACTACTCAACAAGAAGGTCAGTAGAGTGTGGGAACCCAACGTTAAGTAATCTGATGTTCAAAATAGTTAAGTAAAATTCACCTAACTTTTGTTTAGTTTCTGTTCAAAATTAAGTATATTTTACTTAATATTTCGTAAACTTTTCCTAGCAGCACGCGAGTTCCACATGGGTTACGGCAACTCATATGTGACCAGATATAGTCACTATAAAGTTGCTGCAACGATTTTTCCTGTCATGTGCTGCTCGGGTTACTTAATTTCAAAAATATTTACCTAATTTTGGGTTCCCACACTAAACTTCCGATTTGAGTGAAAAGTACCTAATATTCGGTACTTTTTTCTAACCGGTGGGAGAACATTCAAAAGAATTTCTGGATCAATTTTCAATGGTATTTTTGGAGGATTTTCCTAAGAAATCACTAAAGGAATGTCCATAGAAAAGCAGATTTTTTTTAAAACTTCTTAAAGAGTTTCCAAAGAAATCCCTTAAATCATTTCCGAGGAAATTGCTTAACGAATATCTGAAGGACCTCGTAGAGGAATCCCCAAATGTTTATTTGACGGAATTTTCGTTAGAAGTTCTGAAGGAATTCTTTAAAGAAATTACCTAATTAAAATCCAAAGGAATTCGTAAAGAAATTTCCGAAAGAAATTTCAAATAAATGTCTGAAAAAAACCTAAATGAATTCTCGAAGAATCCCCCCAGTATTTTACAAAGGTATTTCCGAGATATTTTTTCAAGAAATTTTCGAAGGAGCTCCTAAAGGAATTTCTGAATGAAATCCTGACGTAGTTCCGTAGGAATTCCTTAGAGAAATTCCAAAGCAATTCTTAGAATAATTCTCTTTGAATGAAATTCTGAATTTATTATTATTACTAAAGACACTATATACAAAGACGCGAAATCTGATCCCTGAGCAAATAATTCGACAGGCAACCCTGAATGCGCAACACTGCTCATATTGCATAAAGTTTTCAAATTGGTGTAAGTTATTTTCCTAATTTCAAAAATGATTAGTAACGGTTATACCCACGCAAATCAGATAGGAAATACAATATAAACAAGTTGAGAGTCATTTTCTACCATTTGTAGGGGTTTATTAGGCTACATTGATCAAAATATTACAACAATAATTTAAACATGTTTATTTGCAGAAGTTAAATTAGCCCTTACCAAATGTTCTGCGTTATTTTTTGGAATGACAGGTCTTCTGCTCGATTGGAATTGAGTTCTCCAAGCACAATTTCTCGCACACTAACGTCACTGTATAAGATATATAACATAAAAGTGGGTGGTAATCTCGTTGCGGCAAAAATATAACGAATACTTTTGAAGGAAGACAGCATACATTGACAGGAATACAGCGAAGTCACGCACACTTTTATTTATTTGGAGAACTCAATAGCACTGACAGTAAATTTGGAATTCCAATTGGAACATTTCCGTCTTTGTTTATAGTGTCTTTAATTATTACTATTGTTTTTATTAACAAGACTTGGCCGGCATTTTCCGAAGTAAAACCTGAAGGAATTTCAGATGGAATTTTTAATTGAATGGCTGAAGCAATTTTTGGTTGAACTTGCGAAGGAATTCCTGGGGGTATTTCCTTAAGAATTTCATAAAAATTTACGACGAAAAATGTTGTGACTTGTAAGGCTACCATTTTTAAATTCCATAGGGCATCATTTTAAAAGGCATTTTTCGCAATATTTTGAATTGAATATTGCAAAAATTTATATATGGCACGGAAATTAATGTAAAGCACCTGGAAAACTCTGGAAAAATCAAAACATTAATTTCTCTTGTATTTTTCTTAGCCTTCTAAATGCCCAGAACAGGCCTTAGGCAGCGTACTTTGAATATTGTTTGTTATTTTCAGTTCTTCAGAATTGGGAATGTTTTGATATTGGTCAATAATAAAATCCCTAATGCATGTCTAAGAGTAGATTAAAATAAAATTTCAAAGTTCCCCTTTTTTTAATATTGGGAGATGCGTAATTTTCTGTATCTTCGTGTTTTTGTCCGCGTCCTTTTGAAGAGTGAAATATTTGTAGTTTAGTATTATTCCACAACTATCTTCATGCAATAGAAGTTATGATGGTGAATGTTTCACTCTAAAATATTTCTAATTTCTAACACGGAAAATGAAAATTAAAACAAAACATTTTGAAATTTCCATAGCTCTTGAATTTTATAAGAAGGTTTTTTGACCTGTCCCGTTTTGCATGCACCTTTGTCCCGACTTTTCACCGAAATGGTCTGGTCAGCCTAGGGTTAATTGAATAAATTGGTCCATTGGAAGTACATGGAGAACAGCGTCTAGCGGTTGTTCGGCGTGCTTCTCATTGAACTCGTCATTGAAAGAGTAGAGTAGCACTTCGGTCTTAGTTTGAGAAAATAGTAAATAATAATGTCGCACCAGTGCATTTTACGCCAAATGGTACATCATATCATCATGAAACATGTTCAGACAGGTGAACAAAATTCATATATGAACACGATTACACCTTCAATCTCCTCCAAAACAAACAAAACATAATTGCCCTAATTTTTATGTGCTTTGCACCAGCTGTCATAATTTTGCAGCAAATGCAAAACTAGTCTAGATATTAGCGAGAGAGTGTAAGAGAGAAGAGTCTCTAATTTGGATTTACGACGTTTTCAAAAAACATGCTAGAGTTGTGTTTCACTGGATCAGTGCCAGATTTAGCCAGAGAGGTCTTAAAATCTGTAATTTACGATTTTCGTTTTTAGAATACATTCATATCATCTCCTCTGACCACAAATAAATTATATAATCCTACTAAGATATTCGAAATATTTCTAGATTGACTTTGCAAATTAGACATCGAAATTACATAAATCGTGTAAAAGTTTTTTTTTTTAATTCTTCTCTGCAGTCCGTTCCAGTAACTTCCTCTAATATTTGGGCATAAATGCCATCATACTCAAAATTAAAAGGTTTTTGGTTGTGATTTACCTAAAATGTTTTTAAAGGTTTTCCCTGTTTTGAACCTCTAGGTTTGTTTTCATCAATCCCTGAATTGTTTTTAGAATCCTTGATTATTTTTCTGTTGAAAATCATTCAAAACCTTCATAGAGTTTCATATTTTTTGCTGTGAGTTTTAGGATTCCCAACTAATTTAAAATATTTGAATTTAAGGTTCACGACACTTACCTGATAAAAGAATTATTTTAGCTGATGTATCCATGTTGTCGTCGTTCGGTTGCCGCTATCTTGTCGTACTTTTTCACACTGCTGCTGCTGCTGCTGAATTACCACATTCACCGATCCCTCTTGTAGAGGTGATCTCTACTTCACAACAGTCAGCGATCGGCAGGGTTCACTTATCCGGCTTTCTATAATAGCACTAGTGGTTTTATCTTCTCAACTGCTTCACACTTATCAAACTCTTAGTCGTCAATCATAAGAAAATTTCACAAAAATATATCCCTTTGAAAAAAATCCTGGAAGAAAAATAGAACTCAAGCAAATAGGTATTCCACCTCGCCGGATTGTTCCCGCATTGTGTCCACTTTGCACGACTACCGTTCTTAGCACCCTCCGAGTTGTAACTGATCTCTGACAACCAGTCCCTGGATTAACACTTGCTTGTTTCTTTTGCAAAAGGCAGGGCGCTAGTAGGGTAGTTTGTATGCACTTGTTCTGTCGTTTTCGTCTAATCTAGATCTTTGCGATCTTGGCACTTGCAGTGACTTTGATTCATAACTCTTGTTATGCTCGTTTCTTCTCGTGTTAATTATCGCATTAATTCGTTCTTTCCGGCACTTTATGTTGTGAGAAAATTTGAGCACAGTTGTTCGCACTAGTTTGACTAATTGTCGTTTCACTTCTACGCGGCGCAGGATTTCCCACCGATTTTGATTCTTTCTTGGGCTTGATTATGGGGCCATAAGTTTTCCCACTTCGGAAACACTGAATCACTCAGAAAACTATGCCCTCAAGGCTGCCCACCAAGTTAATCGCATACTACTGTCTGGCTACCGCTTCGGCTAAAATCGCTACCATTGGGTTCCTTCTGGTGTCGAAATAATTGATTTTCCAAACAAAACACACAATCCACCTGAAGAAGTCCGCTGGCGGCTTGGCAGCGATTGAAATTCTACCGCGCTCGCTAGATCACAAATCTGTACTCACGACTGCAGTGGTGAATCTCCATCCACCTCTCGATGATAAATGGACCCTACGCTGAGACCCCGATTGTGTTGGAATTGCGCCACAGACTGACAGGCCGCTGTGCGGGCGGTGGTGGTGGTGGCCCAGCCAAGGGCCAGAACAAACGTTGCGCGCGGAGAACGGACCCTACAACAAGTCTAGAAGACCAACGATTGTGTGGCAGCGATGCAATACAGTGACGGCGGACGTTTCGGCGCGAATCGACTGCACTTTCCTACGGCTAGCATCCGAATGAGCCCTCGAATGAAAATGAAAGGAAGAGTTAAGTCTCGATCTTCATCGCCCCACAAGCGTCGAGACCCCGAGAAGGCAACGGAGCCAACGGTCGTCATCGTCGGCGGCGGCAGAAGAGGCTTAGAAGAAGGCGCACATCAATGAACGGTAGGTTTTAGCACGGTGTGCCTCGAATCGTATAAATACGCATCAAATGGGCCTTCGTTGATTATCAATTCAGTAATATTAAGTCATAAATTGACTGCTGTGGCTTCCATCATTGAAACTATAATCAATTGCATTGCACTCCGAACTGTATCGAAATCCAAAGCCGAATTGATCTTCAAATTCCAACATCAAATCTAATTGAAAATCGAATTTATTTCAAATTCTATATCTATATCCAAAACCTCTACTCAAATTCCTATGCGAATTAAAATTAAAATTTAAATCAAAATATAAATTTTATATGCAGTGTCAAGTACAATGCAGCAACATTTTCACTCAAAATCATCATTAATTTTTCGAATACAGTTTATCGAATTAGTCGATATTTTCACAATGTTATGGAAATGCTAATATCGTTTACCAAACTTAGACGTACATTTCATGACAGAATTAGAGACAAAAGTATAGATTAAATAGTTCCGTTAGGATACGGTAGACATGAAGAATGTTTTATAGAAGTGGATTTGAAAGCGAGCGGATCGTAATATTTGTGATGATATAATCGACATTTGTATTTAATTTGTACGCATTCTAGACACACCGTGCCTAGGGTACGGCACGTATTGCCATTTGTTGGGGGTTATTGCGCGAATCTCTTCTCCGTGTGCACAGCGGCGCGCGATCTTCGGGTCGCTTCTTTTTTTTCTACAGGGGCTATTATAGTTCAGAAGGCAGTAAATAGTACCAAGTAAAGTCGGAGATCGTTGGTTGGATGGCTGTTTTTTTCCTCTTCTACGATGATGCTTCTAATATTTAGTATGAACGTGCATCTTCAGTTGCTTCTTGGAGCCTCTTGCTTCGTCCCGCGCTCGTCATCATAATCATCTGCAACGAAATCGTCGGATATTGCAGATTTGTTTAAATTTTCACAGTATGTTTTAGGTTTTAGGTAATAACTCGATGATGTTTTGTTTGCACGAGGCACTAACATGAACATGTATTTGCACGATAGAAACATTTTGAAGTTGAAATAACAGTGGCTGAAGCGGCTGGTATTCGGGAAGCGACATTTGAATGTCAATTAATGGGTGTCGAGGGAGGTCGTGTAAACAGTTTTTGATCATTTCAGGCTTGGCTAAGTATAGATTTCTAATAACACGGTGATACTGGAGCTTTTCACAAGTCAATTGGAATTTAAAATTCGGAAAATGGTGGTTTCGCAACATAAGAGAACTCTTCGATTACTGTTTTCTAAGTTTGCTAAGCCATTATTTCTTCTGAGTAACACCCTGAGTTATGATCAATTGTAAATCAGGATGAATTTCATGTAAAAACTCAAGAATTTGGCATTCACACTCAGAAAATATTTGGTTTGGAACTGCTTTTGGGTAAGTTTTTGTGAATTTCTCGGAAACAATTAGAGGGTCTTCCAGAAAGTACGTGCTCGGTACAATGGCACTCTACTCAACATCGTTTTTGGTACCCAGCTTCTGTGTAGTATACCCGAATTCAGCGCTCATTTTGGATGATTGGTTGGTACGCAGTTAGTGCTAATTATCGGCAATTAACTTCTCCTGGCGAAAACTTGCAATTGGTTGAGGTACATCGAGCCTTTTGTGTATGCTTCTGTGCTTCTTTATGTCGAAAAATAGCACGTCGTTACTTCCGAAGTTTTGTTATCATGAATCAAACGAAATTAAATCAAAAACATTGTACGCCATATTGAATGAATGGTGGGTAGGCGTATTAGCCTTCTCTTCAGTCCCCTGTTTTCTCCAAAAGAACACAAAACAAAAAAATCTATCTGCAAAAAAACGATAGCACGAAAACTAATAAATCGGACAGTTGAAAATTAAACAAAGTGTTTGACGGCTTGATCAATTTCATTTCTATTATTGGCATTAACGCTTTAATATAAAATTTAGTTAAAATACTTTTTCAGATTAACTCTCAAACAGCAGGGTCGAATCTTGATAACTTAAAACAGCTTGTTCTCGGTCATTTTTCTATTAAAATGCAAGCGGTTTTAACTGTGATCAAGGGAATAGTAGTTCCAGCATGTAGATGGGTAAAATGGCCAGGATGACCCTCCCTCTTTAAGAGGGGGGAGTTTTGAAGTGTGCCATAAGTCATTTTTAAGCGAATGTTGAGTATTTTGAAATTTTTAACGTCATACCAGGTATTTTAGTATAAGTAAATAATGGTCAATGTGAATGGTTGACAACAATGGCCAAATAGACATAAATTGACCTCCGGATGACCTCCTAATATAGGTTCCGGAAACCCGGAATATCCGGTATAAAAAGTCAGCATAGAATCACCGAACATATCGGTCTTCCGACACCTCAAACTTCTCAGAATCTAATACACACTTAATTTTTTTCGCCGAGGCCGGCAAAATAAATTGCCGAGAATCCAACAGCTGATATCTCGGTGAAAATCTCGGTGAAGATCTCGGTGAAAGTTTGAATTACCGATTGGTCGTAAAATGTTCGCCACTACCCAGCTGTCAAAATTTACCGTGCTGTTCGGTAGTGCGTTGCCGATCAATTCGGTAAAGGGATTTGCCGAAACTCAGTGATAAATTATTTTATTTATTTTCAGATGACCCGTAGAAGGTCCGGTGCCATATTGACTGCCATCGTGGTACTCTTCCAACTATGTCCTTAATGTGTTTATTTGTTGACTCCTTCATGTGGGGTAAGTAATTTCCATCCATCCATCCAGATACAGCTAGTATCTCTGTGTTTTGTTCGAATTACAGCTGGAGCTGAAATTAAAACGGACAAGACTTTCATTATTTCCAATGTTAAAATCGACGTAAAATGTTGCGTGAATTTTTAACAGATTTTAGTGTCCTGCCCGTACAGGAAAATTGAAATCAGAATGAATATTTACCAAAAAACTCGAAGATGAATATTATATTTTCCATTGCTCTTGCTTCTTCACGTGTTTTTTTACAGAGCACGCTAGAGCTTAAATGTTTGACAGATAGGTTTGCCGAAACTCAGTCAAACTCCAAACTACCGATGACGATGGCAAACTTGACTGCCGAGTTTCAGTAACTTATGTAAACGTCATATTTATTGACGAGATATCAGTAAAAATAAGCTTTTACGACCAAGTTCGTCAATTTATTTTACCGAGATGAAAATAGTCTTTTAAGTGTGTAGGTAACTTAGAAAACGCCATAGTTCCTTGGAAGTGTAAAACTGGCCATTTGATGGCCACTGAACAGGTTCCGGAAACCCGGAGTTTCCTGTAAAAAAAGGGCCAACTTTAAACTATAAAACAAATTAGGCTTCTGACACCTCAAACTTCTCAGAATCTCATAACTTACTTACTTACGGATCCTGTACACCTCCGGTGGTGCAAAGGGCCGACTTGAAAGATCTCCATCCTGAGCGTTGCCCGGCTATCGCTTTAACCTGTTGCCAGGTTAGATTTCGGTCGACTTCTTTTATTTCTTTATTGAGGCTTCGCCGCCATGAGCCTCTGGGTCTGCCTCTGCTGCGATGTCCCGCTGGGTTCCAGTCTAATGCTTGTTTACAGATTTCGTTTCCGCCCCTACGTAGAGTGTGGCCGACCCAGCCCCACTTCCGATCCCGAATTTCTGTTGCTATCGGCCTCTGGTGACAACGACGATGGAGCTCATTGTTTGATATCCAGTTGTGAGGCCATCAGGCCCGAATTATACACCGCAGGCATCAGAATCTCATAAGAAATATAGAAAACGTCATAGTTTTTCAGTAGGGTAGAACTGGCCATGCAATGGCCACGGAACAGGTTCCGGAAACCAGGAATTTCCGGTACACAATGCCGACATAAAACTACTCAAAACTCAAAACTTCTTAGAATCTCATGAGTAATTTAGAAAATGCCTTAGTTTCTTGGTAGGGTAAAACTGGTAATGCGATGACTAAGGAACAGGTTCCGGAAACACGAAATTTCTGGTACAAAATACATAACAAACTTGGCTTACGACACCTCAATCCTCTTAGAATCTCATGAGTAATTTACAAAATGCCTTAGTTTCTTGGTAGGGTAAAACTGGCCATGCGATGACCATGGAATAGGCTCCGTTAACCCGGAATTTTCGGTAAAAAATGGCCCACATGAAACTACAAAACAAATTAGGCTTCCGACACCTCAAACTTCTCAGAATCTCATATGTAACTAACAAAACGCCATAGTTTTTCAGTAGGGTAGAACTGGCCATGCGATGGCCACGGAACAGGTTCCGGAAACCCGGAATTTCCGGTACACAAGGCCGACATAAAACTACATAACAAATTAGGCTTCATACACTTCAAACTTCTCAGAATCTCATGAGTAATCTGAAAAACGCCTTAGTTTTTTGGTAGGATAAAACTGGCCATTCGATGGCCATGGATCAGGTTCCGGAAACCCGGATTTTCCGGTAAAAATTGGCCCACATAAAACTACAAAACAAATTAGGCTTCCGACACCTTAAACTTCTCAGAATCTCATGAGTAATCAAGAAAACGCCTTAGTTTTTTGTTAGGGTAAAACTGGCCGTGTGGTGGCCAGGTTTCGGAAACCCGGAATTTCCGGTAAAAAATGGCCAACCTAAAAGTACAAAACCTATTAGGTTTCCGACGCTTAGTTTCTTGATAGGGTAAAACTGGCCATGCGATGGCCACGGAACAAGTTCCGGAAACACGGAATTTCCAATTCAAAAGGCAGCATAGAATCACGGAATATATCGGTCTTCCGACACCTCCATCCTCTCAGAAATCTAATGAGTAATCCAGATAACGCCAAACTGGGCATGTGATGATCACGGAATAGGTTCTGGGAGCCCGGAATTCACGATACAAAAGGCCAACATAGAACAATAAAACAGGTCCAAACCCTTATTTTACCTTACACATTACTTCTCCGGTACTAAAGACCAACGTAGAACTACAAAATAAATCACTCTTCAAACATTTTTATGTTCGGATGTAACACTTTGACCAGCTATTAGATCTATCGCAGCATTCCCCGTATTCTTAATGTATAGGTGCGGTGCATCTCCAATTACTCCAATACTATTGATAAGCAATGCAGTATCGGTTTCTATATAGTTCTTGTTTTTTATTTCAAGAGGATCATGATAGTTTTTTTTTTACCCTTTACAGAGAGCAATCTCATTGAATGCGCACCCCTTATCAATAAAAATTCAATCCTTTCTTGAAAATACAAAACAGTAATACTGTTATTCGACCAAGTATCGGAGCCCTAGCCACCTCTTCGTCTTGCTTCTACAATATCACCAGTAGAACACCACACCTGGGATTCAGCTATATGTACAAAACCATTTCCAGCTAAAACATTTGTCCTGCAATGAAAATTTCCTTCATCTGCAGGGAAAAGTTAAGCTAGTTATACTTCAGATACTGCTTTCGGTAGCGTAATCCTTAACTAAAACAACTTATAGCCCTAGCTCGAAAAATGGATTTAGCTAGGTCTCGGTTTGGTGATCATTCAACGTTACAGGAAAAAGCCTACATAGAACTACAAAATAAATCAGTCTATCGACCCCTCAAATGGCCACGGAACAGGTTCCAGAAATCCAGGATTTCCAGTGAAAAAGACCTACATAGAACATCTGTATAAATCAGTCTTCCGACACCTTGAACTTCTGAGAATTTAACGAGTTATCCAGAAAACGCCAAATTGCTCTTTTACTGGCAATTTTATAGCCACAGAACAAGATTCGGAGTCCCTGGAAAGCCCATTTCGCACAGCTTAATTTCGTGGTTTTGTACTGCTTGGTACGGGCTTCTGGAATCTATTCCGTTGTCATCACATGGCCAGTTTTACTCTACCAAGGAACTAAGACGTTTTCTGGATTACTTAAGATGTTCTGAAAAGTTTGAGGTGTCGGAAGGCTGATTTATGTTGTAGTTTTATGTTGCCTTTTTACCGATGCTTCCGGGTTTCGAAACATTTTCCATTGTCATCCCATGGCCAGTTCTACCCTAACAAACTATGCTTAAAACTATGGCATTTTCTTAGTTACTTAGATTTCTTAGTTTTCTTAGATTTTGAGAAGGTATCGGAAGACTGATTTGTTTTGTAGTTCAACGTTGGCCTTTTGTACCGAGAAATTCGGGTCTCCGGAACCTATACCGTGGCCCTACTAAGAAACTAAGACGTTTTCTAGATTACACACGAGAATCTAAGAAATTTGAGGTGTCGGAAGCCTGATTTGTTTTGTATTGTTTTTTTTGTACCGGAAATTCCGGGTTTCCAGAACCTGTTACGTGGCCATCGCATGGCCAGTTTTACCCTACTGAAAAACTATGGGGTTTTCTAAGTTACTTATGAGATTCTGAGAAGTTTGAGGTGTCGGAAGACCGATATGTTCGGTGATTCTATGCTGGCCTTTTATACCGGATATTCCGGGTTTCCGGAACCTATTCGAAGGTCATCCGGAGGTCAATTTATGTCTTTTTGTTTATTGTTGTCAACCATTAACATTTATCATTAATTACGTACATTGGTGTAACTAATGAAAAATTCTAGGGGGGGCTAACTTTTTTTAAACTATTCTTTTTTAACACTCATAACACAGAAAGTTTACCATTTTCGCTCGATTCAACTGATGTATATTGTTCTTGATAGGTTCAGAAAACCATAGGTGTTGCGCTCGCCGTAAATAGAATGTGAATCACGATCCTGATTTTAAAAGGATTTTTTGGTTTGCTTCGAACCTAGAATACATTATAAATTAAATATTGGATAAATTAGTTGGTTGAGCTCTTTGCGCCAGCTTTTAGTTCAGTGGCCTGACAATTCCTACGAGCTTTCAAACGGCTATCTGACCTCAACAAACTAACCTCTCTTTTCTGTTCGAATAACTTCTAGGATGATTTAAAAAAATCAGTTTTACATCCCAATACAACTTATTGGTCGTTAATTTTCAATTTAATTTAAAAAATTGCAACAAATTAACTTATAAGAGCATTTGTTTACACATAGGAACATTTAACACATCTTTTCTCTCAGTAGGGCTGTTTCACGCCTACTGAGACATTTTCACTGGTTTCATTGCTGCAGCAACAATAGGAGTTAAGAGAATAAAATAGTATGCGGAGTTTCTAAAATCCATCCAAAAGAATACAAAGTTCTTTCTTATTCAACTTTTAGTTACCTCTACTTGAAATCTAAGAGTTTTACCGAACCTTTCTCAAGAAGCCTACAGTGATAATTAAAATGCGCTGCAGCTTTTAGGATTGGTATTAGTTAGGAAGGTTAAGATCATACGCTCAATTTAGATAACAATTACTCACAAATGCTGGAAAAAATTGAAACTATCAAAGAATTGTCCATTGTCCATTAAGTACTTGTAATACTAATAAATAATATATTTTTTGATTCTCTTGATGATGAGGTATTTCCTTTGGTATTTCATAAGTTATAACATGTTTTGAGGGGTCCAGATTTTGTCATGAACAAGCCTTATAACAATATAACAAATCGCCAACTTCCTATTGTTAACATCTTGTGGATAAAGGGCGGGCTCTTCTCCCCATCTATTGGGTCAATCTGGGAAACGAAGGCTAGGTTATAATATTGCATGAACGAACTTTCTTCTGGAAGGAGATTCTCTATTCATCCCGTGGATTCGCATAAGCGTCTTTGCTTATGGAACCACCCACCCATTTTTGGCCCTTCATACAGGAGTCTGATGAAATACAAACAATAGCATAATCATGATCAAATCGTTTGTCAGATATGGCCAGTGCTATCGGCAGGTGCCTTGCTACAATAGATGGTAGTATCATCATCATCATCATCATCAACAAGCCTTATAACAATATCTCGAAGTTCAAAAACTTGAGCGAATAGATTCAACTTGCTGTAGATATTGGATTTGGATAATGAAGACAATCCTTTCTCTGCATTTACCGTATATAATCAGTAGACTAAATATGTGCAATACTTATACAAAGTAACACATTTTCTAGGGAGGGGCTAGCCAGATCCTAGGTGGGGCTATAGCCACCCCTTGCCCCCCTGTAGTTACGCCAATGATTACGTACACTAAAACACCTGTCACGACGTTAAAAATTTCAAAATACTATACATTTGCTCAAAAATGACTTATGCCACATGTAGCAATATGATCTCATCCTTAAATACATGAAACCACCCAACACGAAACATGTACCAAATTGTCCTTCACTCATTACAATTTATTGTTAGTCATAAATTAAACACTCCATGACACTGTAACCCAAATTCCAATCCAACAAAAACACGACCCTCAAAATAACACGGTCAGCAACAAAAACCTTTTCCGTCTCTATGTTTTAACTACAACCAGATGTTTCCAAAATATTGTAAGCGGCTCATTTTCCTTTTCATACATTCTGTTTTGCCAACACATTTCGGTCTATCGTTAGGTTACCGCGTAAGAATTCTGCATAATAAAATTCATTCCAAAATCACAGTTCAGAGAGTTAAGTTGTTATCCGAAGTCCGAACATTGTCACACACACTTCAAAACTCCCCTCTAAAAAAGGAAGGGTCATCCTGAGCATTTTACCCCACAGTTGAAACCACTTACAATTTAGTTAAAAATTGACCGACAACGAGGTGTTTTAAATTGTAAAGATTCGTCCCGGCAGTTTGAGGGTTAAAAAACTTTTTTTGCATTCCCATAATTTCTTATAGAATATGTAGGGGAACGTTCGCCACTTCATCTCATAGCTCCTATTTCCATCCCATCAAGAACAAAGCAATGGAAAGGAATTTGGTTTGTTTATTATTTTTGTGATTTTTTTCAGCAGTGAGCACGTATGTTGACAAAAGAAGCGACGAATATGGTGCCGTATATCTTTGTTTAGCGATGAGATGGATATATGTACAGTGAGATGGAGATCGGAACATTTCCCTATTTATTTTTCATTTCTGAATTTATTTCAATATTTTAAACTAATATTTTAACCGTTATTCTGAAGTTATATCTTGTAGATTCGGAAAGAAGTTCTAGTATTTAATTCGAAAACTTGAGGTTTTATCTAAAAGGGCAAAAGTGCGATTTATTTCGTATTTTGAGCTTTTTGTGGTATTTTTTGATTTTCATATGATTCATTTGTTTTAGAAATATCCTCGGATTCGTAAAACATTGTTGAATGAGTCCTTTGACTGATTGACTTATGTTTTTCAATCTAATACTTGAAGCACCGTGAAGTTACCTTGAAAGTCTGTCATTCAAATCAAAATCATAGAAATTGTTGAATTATGTTTTTTTTATCTTGAGGGCTCATTTGCCATTTGGCGGAACCGGATATATTTTTGTATACTAAGTATACGTTAAAAGCTATATGCCCAAAACCAAACTTTTTATAGGAGGCCCGGAAACCCATAGTGTTATATACCGATCGGCTCATCTTGACGAATAGAGGTGATGTCTGTGGTTGACCGACGAATCTTGTACAGGTACTCGGGAACTCCAAGACGCAGGAGCGCATCTGCAATAGCTGCCCAACTGGCACTATTGAATGCATTCCTCACGTCGAGAGTCACTACTGCACAAGAGCGAACTCCCTCCTCTTACACTGGATAGCTATTTCGCGGATTTGGTAACCGACAAGATAGCGTCTACGGTCGACTTACTCTTTCGGAAGCCAAACTAGTTCCTCGATAGACCATCCGCACCCTCCGTGCATATCAATAACCTGTTGCGGATGATCTTCGAGCACCTTTCCCGCCGCATCAAGCAGGCATACTGGTCTATATGCCGACAGATCCCCGATGGTTTTCCCACCTTTGGCAATAGGACCAAGCTCTGCCTTTTCCATGCTTCAGGGAAGACTCCCTCGTTCAGGCATCTCTGCATGACAGAACTGAACATCTCAGGAGCTTCAGCAATGGACACTTTGATGGCCAGGTTCAAAATATTATCCGTCCTGGCGCCTTACCTACACTAAGGGACTGTGCAATCCCCTGCAAGTTCCGCCACAGTTACTCTTCCCTCGTCGGTTACCCTGGCCCTGGCAGCTCCACAAAGTGAGGCCAGGGACTTGGGTCATGGCGTGGGAAGAGCCCCGCGATGATCCTCTCCAGCATCTCTGGAGACCGCTCTGTAGGGGCCATCGCCACACGTGTCATGGCCATTACGACTCTATAGGCGTCACACTATGGATTCGCGTTGGCACTTTAACACAGGCCCTCGAAGCAGGCTTTTTCATATATAATATATTAACAATATAGTCCACTCTAGCTAAAAACGGGCGAACACACGACGCCAGCGCTCCAGCGTATGGCGGTCGAACTGTTCAATCACAGCAACGCGTGAAAGAGCATCGTTGCTTCGATAACAGTTTAAACATCAAATGTCAAACGTCATACTTTTTCAGTTTATTGATACTACAGTTTCTTTGGAAGTTTTCAAGGAGCGAAACAGTTTTTTTTCATGTGTTTAGGACTGTAACGAGTCCTTAACCACAATCGTTTGACGACAGCAGTGGACAGATAAGGTCATCGTTGTGCTATCATCGACTCGACACTATATCGCCGTAAAGATTTTCTTTACTCCAATAGGTTCAACACTATCCATTCTGAACTGTCATCGGTGTCATCATAATCTTCACATCCATGAATGGACATTAGATAACAAGAATCCCTAGTTCATCATTACTCCACGATTACCTGGTCATCAAGAACGGATAATCAACTCTAAGCTCACCGTACCTCGGTGACGGCATGTTAATAATAAAGTTAAATCAATTTTAAACTGATCGTATTTGTTCAAAATATATAAAAGGTGTTGTGTAACATGAGTGCAGTTGTTGCTCTATTGATTGACTACTAAGAGAAATAAGACTTATTAGCTATTCAAAAAGGTACTTATGAGGAATTCCCCTTACTATGAAAGATCTCTTTGTTCTGTTGGCTACTGAATACTATATGAAAACCCAGATTAATCCACCTAGCGGTGATGGCGCCTTTCTCGCGCAAAAGGTAATAAATGTAGCCTTTACGCTTACACCTCGATGATGTACAAGAAAGGCAAAACAGTTACACCGTCTAATGTTATGATAAAAAATTTACACTAGTAGACGACAGATGGCGCTGCCAAAAGTTTCTAGAATTTTCTATGTTCGAATTTTGACTTTCGGACAATAGGACAAGGCCAAAGGTGCTGGTTCAAAGAGATGGCGCCACAACATTTGTAGTAAAATGAATTTTCTTGTATGGACAAATGGCCCGTTCTCACTAACTACGCATCACAGCGATATGTGACCTAGGTAGAAAAGCTACAAATATTTTTCTGATTTTTTATACCCTTATTGCATTTTGTAACTTTAAACAATAAATGAGATCTGATTACAGTTCCATACTAAACTCGAGCGGTTTACTACAAATTTCTTTATGACTGCTCTCCACCTAGAGTGTACAAAAGTAACATTCATAACTTACGCCATTCAACAACAGTTGTCACTGCGGTATATGCAAAATCACATTGATATAAATACGCATCATCTCCACCTCTCGTCTGATAATGTCAATCTTGCAATTTATTTCTGCATGTGTATTAGTGTTGTTATTATGATTTGTACGCGCCTCAAGCGTAATTTTAGCTAGTATGCCACTGGTCTCGTCCTATTTCATAGTACTATGAAACTGAACGAAGAGCATACTTACGCCTAAATGCGTGCAACACGAGCATCTTTATAGTACGATGAAACTCTTAATGGGAAGCCACGGATAAAATATTCATAGATGAAAGGCATTTTCATAACACATTATTGTTCTATGTGGCTATGTCTCATCACTATTTTAATATTATATATTTTTTGCAATTTGCAATTATTATGAAATTCAATAGTGATCAACAGCGTTTTAGTCTCTGTCGGATGCAACTTGTTGCAAGAAAATCGGTTAAGAGTTTCTGTGTGAAAATTTGGCTAATGTTTTTATGGCATTTTGTGCACACACACACGCACACACATACACACACACACGCACACACGGACAGACAGACATTTGTTCAGCTCATCGAGCAGAGTCGAATGGTATATAACACTATGGATCTCCGGGACTTCTATCAAAAGTTCGATTTTGAGTGAAATGATAGCCTTTCGGTACAACTTAGTTGTACGAGAAAGGCAAAATGGAATAGTCCGCCTTAGACAAGCAAAAACTATACAGGAAACTTTTCGGCACCTTCACAAATGCAGTCTCTCGAAATGTAGAAAATATCAAGATACTAAGCTCGATGAAATGTCTGTCGATAAATGTATATAAATGTGTACACAAAAACGGTCAAATATCTCATCAGAGGGCTCATAAAATAAAATGAGTCTAATTTTCGATTTTTTCTAGATTTTATTTTGACATAATGTCTTTTGTGTACGATGATCACAAACGTTGTTAACGTTGCAAAGCTTGACCTTTCCACCGAGAAGCATATCATTCGATCAAATTAAATAGGTGTATAGGACGTAGGCATTTACGAAGAAATATTAACACAATTAATCTGCTTCTGCCAGTTTTGTTATCCACCTTGGTAACGTTTTATGTGGTGCGGATATTCCGATGCTAAGAGGTTTTGACGGTCAAACAGTCGAGGATCGACTTCTTTCAACATTGTTGTTGATTATGTTGTTTACTAAACGACAGCAAAAATTCAAAGCTACTTTGATAATTTTCGATGAAACAGTTAGACTTTTAATCCCCAGTTGGCGCTACGCTACAGAAAAAGTGTTCGCCAGTGACTTGTATGGGATAATCAAGAGTGGACTATCTTGTACTTTAAAATCTTTGCTTTTTTACTTGATCTAATCTCAGTCTTCAGAGCGGCTCTAGCAGCCACGAACGCCACCCGTCGTTCAACACGCTCCTCTTCTGTGCGTGCTCGCTACATCCGCCTCCGTGCCCGTAGGCAGGCGCGGTGCAGGTTCGCAATTACTTGAGTCCACCAGTAAGCCGGTGGCCTCCCATTCCTAGGGGGACTTTCCTAGGCATGGTGGCATCGCTTGCACGCGAGATTACTGTTACCAGCTGCTCGCCGCTCAGACCGAGAGTATTGTGCTCGCGGGGGAGCGCTTTCTTAAACACCTTATCGTCGAAGTACGATGTCTTCCACATACGAGGGCTAGGCCTCGCCCCTTCTTCCGTCCGCTGAATGCTGGTCGTATAGTCGATACTGTAGCGAACCGCCAGGTGGTCGCTGTGAGTGTAGCCATCATATACCCTCCAGTTCGAACTACTCGTTTGGCCAGGGCTCCAGAACGTAACGTCGATAATCGACTCGGCCCCGTTCCAGCTGTAGGTACTTTTGGTACCGACATTGGCCAAATCCTCATTCAACATGGCCAGTGATTCCAGCAGGATCTACCCCCGTTGATTCGTGGAACGGCTTCCCCTTTCCACGGTCCAAGCGTCCCACGCTATCACCACCGGCCTACGCTCCATCAAGTTAGCCGTCAAACAATCCAGTATACGACCGAACTGCTCGTTCGACCATCGAGGAGGCGCATAACAGCTGCAGAAGAAGACCCCGTTGACTTTGGCAATGACGAAGCCCTCGTGTGTCGAAGACACCAACTCTTGGACTAGGTATTTCCCCGTTTTCGTTATCGCCGCCATTTTAGACCCATCGGTGACCCAATTACCGTTCCTGGCAGGTACCCGGTAAGGATCCGCTATGATGGCGATATCCGTCCCCCATTCAGCAACTGTCTGGCACAGCAGTTGTTGGGCTGCATTACAGTGGTTCAGGTTTAGCTGCGTTACCTGCACTGTGATTTTGCAGCACGCTTAAACGTCGGGCACTTCGAACCCCCCGTGGGGTGCTTGCTGTTCACAGCTTTGCTGGAACAAATCAAACAATTGGGAGGATTCGTGCAGAATTGTGCCTTATGTCCCAAACAATCCGCAGGGTTGGCAGAGCTTGTTAGGGCCTTTGCAGTGACGAATGGCGAATGCCTGGTCCGTGGTGGAGCGTAAAACCTGGCTGGTACTGCCCCACGAAGTCTCTTGCAATTGGTGTTAGCCGTCGGTATAACATTTTGGAGAACCCCGGCGAACGGGGTTTAGCTACTGCCGACCCGCTCAAACCACCCTGTTCACAGACCCTGAGTCTCCCCGGAACAGTCTTGCGGCATTACTTCTGGGTGGGGTCCGTGCGACTACGCACGCCCACGTAGTAGCTACCCACTATCTTCAGATCTCAACTAGCTACCCACTAGTTCCTCTACCTCGTAACTAGCTACCCACTAGTTCAAACCTATGTAGGTACCATCTAAGGCATCCATGGCCTGACAGGAACTGTGTCAGATGGAAGTGAACTTCCTATTAACCCATCTTGATACGCTAGGTATCAGCCGATGGGTCCACCTACTCTTAGAAGAGTTATCCCAGTCCCGTTGCCACTTGATAGTCGAGGTGACTCTAATGGCTTTACGGACTCCTCTGGTTCCGCGCATGTCGAAACTCACCTCGTCTTCCCGTATGACTAGTCCAATGGGTAACATACACGCTATCACACAAGCTGCATCCCGTGATACCGTGCGGTAGGCACTTGTCACTCTGAGGCACGCTAGCCTGTGCACCCTCTCCAGCTTCTGCATGTTACGTTCGACGCTAAGCGCCGAGGTCTAAGAATAGATACTGCAACCCCAGCTAATAACCTGCGTCTGCTGGAGCGCATCCCCGAGCTATTGGACGTTATCCTGGATAATGCCGCAATAGCTGTCGAAGCTCACCTGCAAGCGTAATCTACATGACTGCCGAAGTTCAGTTCATCGTCGATCAGCACCCCGAGGAACTTCGCCTTCCGCTTGAAATGATCTCACAGTCGCCCACGCGAACCACTGCCTCCTGTACCGACTTACGGTTGTTAACAACAACCAACTCCGTTTTGTGATGAGCTAGCCCCAGCTGCCTTGAGCTCATCCATTCCTCTACTACAGTGATCGCGTGGGCCACCGTCAGCTCCAGCTCAACAACCGACTCTTCGTAAACCTCCAGCGCTATGTCGTCGACGAAGCCAACGATCTTAACACCTGGGGGGAGCTTCACTGCCGTAATCTGAAAAGTGACGTCTTAGCCATTTTCCAAAAATGGTGTTAACGAGTAGTACTCATCGAGCTCTTTAACAGAAAATGGAAAACATGCATGTTGTAAAATGGCGCATACGTCACTTTTTCAGATTACGGCAGTTCAGTCTTAAAACACTGTCGTACATAGTGTTCCATTGCACCGGGCCCAGGATAGATCCCTAGGGACTGCTGCGGTGATAGAAGCACTACCCTCCCCTTCATCGGTCTCGTATAAGAGTACGCGATTCTGGAAATAGCTTTCCAAAATGTTGTACAGGCCCACCGGAATGCTCAACCGGAGTAACGAGAGCGCGATGGTATCCTTGCGCTGTTGAATGCGTTCTTGACGTCGAGCGTCACAATCGCACAGAATCGAGTTCCCCTCCGCTTGCGATGTATCGCTACTTCCGCAGTTTTCACAACCGAGTTGATAGCATCCACCGTGGACCTACCCTTACGAAACGCAAACTGATCGCTTGACAGACCCTTTGTTCCATCGGTGTACGGGGTAAGCCTGTTGAGGATGGTCCTCTCAAGCAACTTCCCTGTGGTGTCCAGTATGCAGATTTGTCTGTACGGCGATGGGTCACCTGGTGGTTTCCAGGCTTCGGCAACAGCACCAGCTTCTGTCTCTTCCACCTTTCGGTGAAACTGCGCTTGCCGAGGCATCTCTGCATTGCTGACCTGGACATGTCAGGGTTAGCCATGATCGCTGCCTTCAAAGCGAGGTTTGGCACTCCATCAGGCCCCGGAGCTTTGTTCGTATCCAGGGTTCGGGCCTCTTCGTTCATCACCGCTGCCACTTCAGCCACTTCAGCACTTGCGTTCTGCGGTGCTGGAGGTGGCCAAGGGCTTGTGGCATGGGACGAGAAGAGAACCTCGATAATGAGATTCAACCTTTCCGCCGACCGTTCGGGAGGCGCCAGCCCTCTGGTCTTCGCCATTACTATCCTGTAGGCATCGCCCCAAGGATTAGCATTAGCGTTCAGGCATAGGTTGTCAAAACACTTCCTCTTACTGCTACTGATGGCCTTGTTAAGGGTCAACTTCGCAGCTTTAAACGTCAAGCGGCGTTCATCCCTCAACTGCTCAGAGTGAGCTCTCTGGATCCTTCGCCTAGCCCTAAGGCAGGTTGACCGAAGGTCTGCGATTGCTGCACTCCACCAGTATGTTGGAGGTCTACCGTTCCTCGGTGGTGCCCTCCTCTGCATGATGGCATCGCATGCACGTGACAGGACAGCTGTCAGTGCGTCCCCTGTAAGACTGTCGGTGTTTGTGTTACCCTCCAGTCCCAGCGCCACGGTGAAAACCTCGCTGTCGAAGCTTTGGGCCTTCCACCCACGGACCTGACGGGGATTCCTCAACCTCGGTTGCTGCACACCATAGCTGATCACGTAGCGGATACCGAAGGGACAAGTAGGTCCACCCATAACATGGTTACGGGCTTGCTTCCTAGTAGCGCAGTAAGGCACCTTGGTGCTTTATCGCAGGCCTGCGCAAAATGTCCCTCCTCTCCACAACGACGACACAGGTTACGTCGGTCCGGCCCCTTGTACTCCTATGACTTGTGACCAGATTCGAAGCACCTAAAACACTTTTCGACTAAAGGTGGCTGGAATATGCTTACTGAGCATATTGACCATCCAACCTTCAGTTTCCCGACCGCCAGGACCTTTTTGGCGTCCGATACCGGTAACTTGAACCAAGCTACCTGCGTGCAACAGGGCCCACCTCTAAGACGAATAGAAGACCGCTCGACTTATATATCGCACTGCAACTTTAATGATGAAATGAGGTCCTCTGCCTCAGTGACTTCGTCCAGCTGTTTACACCGGAGGGTCACCTCGGTGCCTAGGGACCTCACTTCCACTCCCTCACCAAGGACCTCCTGGGCCACCCTCTTATGGGCGGTACTGCTCGCCTTTGCTCCACGCTTCAGCACCAAGATCAGTTCACCTGCCTTGGTGCGTCTGACGCTTCGCACGTGCTCACCCAGTGTCGAAAGCTTTTCGGCACCTCGCATGGTGCTAAGGACATCGGCGTACCTCTCTTTGTCGGTCTTGACCAACAAGGCCTCACCTCTGTCTCTAAGTTTCCTTTCGGGGTGAGGACCCTCTAACTCTGCTAACGAGCTGCCAGGGATTTTCGGTCCGCTGAGCAGTTGTCGCATATTGGCTACCATCACCCTTGGGTTTAGTAGCGTGGGCCGCACCGTTGCCCTTCCCTCGTGGTTTCGCCTGATTGGGTGCCCTCTCCCGACGATCGGGCGCCCTATCGAACTCGCCCGTACCGCTGTCCATAACAGTTAAGCGCCGCCGGCCATCTGACTGCTGCCGGGCGCATTTGGAGCGCGCCGCAGTCCCTCCCTCGCCGACACTCGAGGTGGTGCCAATCACCTCTTGCGTCGAGATCTTCCCTCCAAGGAAGGAAAAGGGTTCTGCCGGAGTACGTGTCTCCCCCTTCTCGCTTCCAACCTTCCAACTCCTGGTGAGCATGCCATGTTCGCGTTTTACCGCTTGAACCGACTGTCGAAGTACCAGAAGTTTCTGTTTCAGATCCTTGCTGATATTGTTTCGACCGCTCGTGAACTCGATGATCTCATCGAGCTGCTTGGCGACTAACCGGATACCGGTTAGAGGCTCGCCTGGTGTGTTGACTGCCTGAGCATCGCTCTGGCTGTCAACCCCTCCCGCTGAGGTAGTGCTAGTCCCGTGCAAACTAGCTACTGTCTCAACACTCAACGCTAAACTCCTACTTGCGAAGGGATCTCCCGCCCCTACCTCTGGAAACTGGAGTACTTGACATAGCTCATGGGTCCCCTTTGCAGCTGCCATCGAATACTACTGAAGTAGTCGCCTCTGTGATCTCATGGTTGTCTATGCTTGCGAGCAAGCAGGGAGGCCATGCGTGGGTTGACACTCTCGTGTTCAGAGCCAGATCGGCGTTAGTCAGGGAGTTCATCTGAGCCTACTTTTGTCTGGTCATCAACCAGGCAGCAGGATTTGGACAGCGTGCCACAAGGTCCGCCACGGTTTTATGGGACGGAAGGCAGCCTTGCCATTAGCCGACCCGCCGTTTCGAGTCGGTTTCACCCGGCTCTACTAAGGGAGTAGAATAACTCGGCTGTCAGCCCTCGCAATACACAATATAACGCGCCTGCCAGAGCCGTAATTGAGACTTAACTGGCAGTCTAAATCTCAATGCGCTAATCAGCGCTCCTTTCGCTGTAGTCCATTTAGCCGCCTAGTCCTTCAACTGCCGTTGATACGCTATCGTTTCTAGCGAGCACCGCGCGGAGGCGAACTACGCTGCCCGCCCGTAGGCGGTGTTCAGCAATGTGATTGCGCGGTAGTTGCTATAATCCAGCTTATCGCCCTTTTGTAGACGGGACACACGATATCTTCCATTCACTTCTGCGGCAAAACTTTCTCCTCCCAAATATTGGTAATGACTCAGTGCAGCGCTCTAGCCAGTGCATCACCACCGTGTTCAAATAGCTCTCCTGGTAGTTGGTCAACCCCAGGGGCTTTCCGACCAATCTCCTCCTGGATTTCCTGGAGATCTGGAGCCGGTAAAATTATGTCCTGCGCGCGTTCTTCCAGGTCCATCACCATACCGCCATTCTCATCCGCCACATCACCATTTAGGTGTTCTTCGTAGTGCTGCCGCCACCTTTGGATCACCTCACGCTCGTTCGTAAGAAGGTTCTCGTTTATGTCCTTACACATATCAGGCTTTGGCTCGTGGCCCTTACGTGAACGGTTCAACTTCACATAGAACATTCATATGTTATTAGCGCGGTACAGTTGCTCCGTTTCTTCACGGTCTCGATATTCCTGCTGGCACTTTTCATCCGAAAATCGAGTTTTGTCTGTCCCGCGCCCGTTTATATCGTGCCTCGTTCGCCCTCGTGCGGTGTTGCAGCAATTTCGTCCATGCTACATTCTTTTCTTCCATTAACCGACATACTAGTCGTTTTTCTGATCCGAGGGCGCCCTGCCAAATGCAGCGGTTGCGGTACTACGAATGGCGGATCGAATATCTCTCCAGCCATCTTCAATAGACGCTGCGCCTAGTTGCTCTTCCGTTGGAAGTGCCACTTCCAGCTGCTGCGCGTATTCTTGGGCTAGTCTACCGTCTTGTAGCCGCCCAATGTTAAGCCGTGGCATTCAACTTCCACGCGTGTTGTACACCGACGAGAGTTTTGAGCGCAGGCATACTGCAACGAGGTAGTGGTCGGATTCAATATTCGCACTGCGGTGAGTGCGGAAGTTGCGGGAATGCAATTCATCATAGATCATCCTGTTGCAATATACTTACAGACTTACGACTTGCAGTTCCATGTTCCAAGCTTCCAATCGTGATCCTTTATTCGTCGCCTAGGTCTTTGCCGAAAATATCCAGTCGTATTATCTTTTATACTGCTCATAATTATTGGTTTTCCAGGCGGTTTATTGGGCCTGCGCAAACCTCCTGTCTCGTCGGAAGGCCGTCGTGTCAGGTCTGTTTTGTGTCCCACCTGACATCAGGACCTGGGCTTGTGCGCTTTGGTCAGCACACGGTCGCTTTAGCAGAGCCTACTTGAGGATACATGCAGCGTTTTATTGAGATTTAACAAAGCCCACTGTTAAACCCCATCACATCCTAGGCAAGCCCCACAACTCGCAGATGGCCTTGGGAGGGATCGTCAAGCCCTTGGAAATAGTCCCTGCTACCCGCGGTTAACTACATACATTCATACAGATGTAAGCTAAATAAATGAAATCAAAATGAAATAAATGATGACATAAGTAATTTTGGGCGCTCTTTTGTTATCTCGCCATGATTAAGAATATGGTCATTTGTAAATTTGTGAATTTACAGACTTTACGCAGAATTCAGCATTAAGCCATATCCGTTGAGAATATTTTATCTTTCAAATTAGACGTACCAGCTAAACGTCATGCTTAATTCTAACCAACCAGAAATATGTTCTACGAGTACTGACAGATTTTATTTGCTGAACACAGTTGAACAGCAATCAAACCTAGCAGTTTGAGGTCAGAAAATTTAAATTTTTATAACCACCAATGGCCACCGGCATAATTCCATAGCACCCGGGCCTGCATCCATCCATTTGGGTTACAATGCTCTTAACACCTTCGACAGTTCTAGTCAACCGCACCGTTTGGCACTGGTAGTACCCCTAAAGAATGATCATTAACCGTCATTAATTACCACTGGTGCGACTCTCAACAGCTTCATCGTGCCAAATCAAAATATGAAAAACCCACTCCATGGGTGGAAGCTTTGCATTGGGTGGGTGGCGGGCGGCAGGAAATCTCGACAATTCATTGTTCTGCTCGGCTTTGGCATATAGACGCTCCTAAATACTCACAGACAGGTATTGCACCCTAACTGGATGGATGCAAGCCCTCACTCAATGCGGCGGCGTGGTGGCAATGATGACGACGATTACAAGCACGAGAAGGGCGTTCTGCTGCCGCTGCTTCAGCACAAAAAGAAGTAACCTCACCTCAGGCCTGAACCAACTAGGTATGGAGTTGAGATATCCACTAAAAAAATATTTCCACAGAGACATTAGTCAGTCATTTAGCAGCCAGCCCTGCGCTCAGCAGTTTGGGAGTAGGATTATGTTGACGAGTCGAACCTGAACGCCTGAGAGTGGCGAGATAGGCACATTACCGCGGTATCGCCGCAGCACACGGTACCGCCACGCCGCCGCTGTTCCTCGTCAGCCGGCCGATTGAATTATGTACATTCAAATGCCCCGACTTACAAACGCTGCTGGTTAACTCTAGTGGGAGTGTGGGAAAAAGTTGACTTCGACGAACCAACTCAGTCGCATGGACCGCAATCAACGAGCGACGACAATCGACGATGACGACGACCACGATGATTAAATGATGGCACGGCGTGGTACGGTGCAGTATTGGAACGCTGAACATGGTAGAATATGCTAATAATAGCAGTTTAGCACAGCATGCTTGAGCAATTGTATTTGTCTTTATCAATTTAAAGCTTTTGTCTCAAGAGGTCCCACCCATCTCTTCAGTTGATAGAATCGTTCTGAATAGAAGAGGGTGTTGTAGAAAAAAATTGTCATCACACGGTTATCTCTTTCATTATTTCGCCTACATCTTCATGTACTTTTCTTCGGAATAGAATATCGATTAAGTCTTATTTCTATATAAGAAAACACTATACGAGAATACTATACTATACGAGAATACACAAACTAGGTTGTTAGAGTGTTTCGCATTTCTATTTCTTAGTACCAATGTGACTGGTTGTCAATTTCGCCGGACTCAACTGTAACGGCGTACGAAACATATCATAATAAGAGAATATTGTTGCCGTTTAAGATTACATTAAGGATACTATCTGGCCTGGATAATTCTTTTCACCTAAGCTGCGATATTAGTTGCTTTTTGAGCGTTAATGTCAGCTTGTTGTACTAAAACGCTATGTCGATGCACGCGACGCTATTATGCTCATGATGCAGCGTCAGTATTAAGCGTTTATTTTGGTTTGTGATATGATAAAATAAATAAGTGCAAAGATGGAGTTTAGCAAGATAAAAAGTAGGTGATTAATCATTGAGGTAGTTGGAAACTAGAAAATGAGGAATATCCCAAGGACTTTTAGGAAGTGTTTTCTGAGGAATTCATTGTGGCATTGTGTTACAAAATAAATTTCAAGGAAAAAAGTTCATCCATATTTTCTTGGCGATCTTCCAGAAATTCCTCCTGAAGTTCCTCCATAATTTTCTAAGAAACTTCCTGAAATAATTCTAGTAAATACTCCTGTAAAAACCCCTTCCTTATTGAAATCGAAGAATAATTTTCTGAATTTACTTGTAGAAAAAGAGTGAGAAGCGCGAAGTGAGTAGTGAAATGCTCGCTTCTCACTAACTTCACGCTCTTCATTTTTACGTCTCTCTTCTCACTCCTAATTTCTCACTTTCCAAAAGACCTATTCGGCCTGATGTCTTTTCGGCCAAATGTCCTATTCGTCCAAATGACCCTTTTGGCCAAGTAACCCTTTTGGCCAAATGACCCTTTCGTCCAAAAGACCTTTTCGGCCAAATGACCCTTTCGGACAAAGGACACTTTTAGCCAAATGAAACTTTTGGTCAAATGACCCGTTCGGCCAAATGACCCTTTCGGCCTAATGGTCTGTTCGGCCAAATTGTATATTCGTCCAAACAACTTTCGGCCTAGTGGCATTCGGACGAATGGTATATTCGGCCAAACGACCCTTCCCCCAGAAAAAAATAACTATAGGAATCTTTGAAGATTTTTCCTTCAAACTCCATGAATATTTCCTACAAGAACTTCTAGAAAAAACTCCAGGGGGAACTCCTATAGGAAAGCTACTGGAAGATGGATATTACAGAAGAATTACCAGAGAAATTTCCAGACAACAACTAAAACGAATTTTAGGAAAATTACTGAAATGGAATGTCAATCCTAGTGGATTTTTCCGAATAAAATTTGTAGTCGGAACAGGATTCCAGGAGTATCTCTTGGAGAAATCTTGAGAAGTTATCTTGAAAGAACTTTAGGATCGAATCTTAGAAGAACTCCAGAATTACTGAGAAAATTTGACGAGTTTCTGCAAGAAATTCTAAAGAAACTCTTGGAAGAACTCCACCAAGAACTCCCGAAAACACTCGAATTGGATCTTTTGGGAAAAAATGTAGGTAGAACTTCTGGACGATTTTATGGAAGAGCTTCAGGCGATGCTTCCTAACCCGTATAGGACCAAGTGAAGCAAGTCAAATTAAAAACGTCATTAGGTGGGACACAAAACAGACCTGACACGACGGCCCTCCGAAGAGACAGGAGGTGTGCGCAGGCCCAATAAGCCGCCTGGAAAACCAATAATTACGAGCAATATAAAAGATAATACGACTTGATATAATCGGCAAAGACCTAGGCGGCGAATAAAGGATCACGATTGGAAGCTTGGAACATGGAACTGCAAGTCGTCAGGATTCGCAGGTTGTGACAGGATGATCTACGATGAATTACATCACCACAACTGCGACGTCGTGGCGCTGCAGGAGATTGCTGGACAGGACAGAAAGTGTGGAAAAGCGGGCACCGAGCGGCTACTTTCTACCAAAGCTGTGGCGCCACCAACGAGCTGGAAACTGGCTCCATAGTGCTGGGTAAAATGCGCCAACGTGTGATTGGGTGGCAGCCAACCAACGCACTGATGTGCAAGCTGAGGATAAAAGGCCGTTTCTTCAACTATAGCATCATCAGCGTGTACTGCCTACACGAAGGAAGACCTGACGACGAGAAAGAGCAGACATACGATGGATGCCCACTGCGGGACGTCAAAATCGTCATCGGTGACATGAACGCACAGGTAGGAAGGGAGGAAATGTATAGACCGGTCATCGGACCGGATAGTCTGCACACCGTATCGAATGACAATGGCCAACGATGCATAAACTTCGCAGTCTCCCGCGGAATGGTAGTCCGAAGCACCTTCTTTCCCCGCAAAGCCACATGGAGATCACCTAACCAAGAAACGGAAAACCAAATTGACCACGTTCTAATCGACGGTAAATTCTTCTCCGACATCACGAACGTCCGCACTTACCGCAGTACGAATATTGAATCCGACCACTACCTCGTTGCAGTATTCCTGCGCTCAAAACTCTCGACGGTGTACAACATGCGTCGAAGTCGGACGCCGCGGCTTAATATTGGGCGGCTACAAGACGGTAGACTAGCCAAAGAATACGCGCAGCAGGTGGAAGTGGCACTCCCAACGGAAGAGCAGCTAGGCGCAGCGTCTCTTGAAGATGGCTGGAGAGATATGCAATCCGCCATTGGTAGCACCGCTACCGCTGCACTTGGCACGGTGTCCGAGGATCAGAGAAACGACTGGTATGACGGCGAATGTGAGCAGTAAGTAGAAGAGAGAAATGCAACATGGGCGAGATTGCTGCAACACCGCACGAGGGCGAACGAGGCACGATATAAACAGGCGCGAAACAGACAAAACTCGATTTTCGGAGAAACAAGCCAGCAAGAAGATCGAGACCGAGAAGAGACGGAGCAACTGTACCGCGCTAATAACACACGAAAGTTCTATGAGAAGTTGAACCGTTCACGTAAGGGCCACGTGCAACAGCCTGATATGTGTAAGGACATAAACTGGAACCTTCTTACGAACGAGCGTGAGGTGATCCAAAGGTAGCGGCAGCACTACGACGAACACCTGTATGGCGATATGGCAGACAATGGTGGCGGTATGGTGATGGACCTAGGGGAACGCGCGCAGGACATAAGTCTACCGGCTCCGGATCTCCAGGAAATCCATGAGGAGATTGGCCGGCTAAAGAACAACAAAGCCCCTGGGGTTGACCAACTACCAGGAGAGCTATTTAAACACGGTGGTGAGGCACTGGCTAGAGCGCTGCACTGGGTCATTACCAAGATTTGGGAGGAGGAAGTTTTGCCGCAGGAGTGGATGGAAGGTGTCGTGTGTCCCATCTACAAAAAGGGCGATAAGCTGGATTGTAGCAACTACCGCGCAATCACATTGCTGAACGCCGCCTACAAGGTACTCTCCCAAATTTTATGCCGTCGACTAGCACCAATTGCAACGGAGTTCGTGGGGCAGTACCAGGCGGGTTTTATGGACGAACGCTCCACCACGGACCAGGTGTTCGCCATTCGCCAAGTACTGCAGAAGTGCCGCGAATACAACGTGCCCACGCATCATCTATTCATCGACTTCAAAGGCGCATATGATACAATCGATCGGGACCAGCTATGGCAGCTTATGCACGAACACGGTTTTCCGGATAAACTGACACGGTTGATCAAAGCGACGATGGATCGGGTGATGTGCGTATTTCGAGTTTCAGGGGCATTCTCGAGTCCCTTCGAAGCCCGCAGAGAGTTACCAAAGTGATGGTCTTTCGTGTCTGCTATTCAACATCGCAACGAGTGGTACAATTTTCAATAAGTCCGTCCAGCTATTTGGCTTCCCAGACAACCTCACATCGCATAAGAATGCACGAATAACATCGTTTACCGATCCAAATTTCATCAAAATCGCATTGTGGTGCGAAGCTCATCAGTTTATTTATGAATTTTCCCGCATAGTAGGCTATTTTACGAGTTAATTCCAGTTTCATTTGTTGTCATCGCATATACTTGCAAACAAACTCAAATGAAATCTGATTATCTGTCAAACAGAGTTTGTTATCACAAATTACATCGCAATGTATAACAAACGGACTCGCATAAAAATCGTGCACATCGCCTACACTACCGTGCAACGTCGGATAAAAAAACATATAAATCGCCTCCACTTTTGTACGTATAAAGCTTTTTCGCGACTGGTATGCGATGAAAATAGTGTGCATAAGCATCGCAATATCGAAAAACAATTCTGTTATGCATGCATTCTGGTTGTCTGGGTTCGCCGACGACATAGATATTATGGCACGTAACTTTGAGAAGATAGAGGAAGCATTCATCAGACTGAAGAGGGATGCCAAGCGGATCCGGACTAGTCATCAACACGTCGAAGACGAAGTACATGATAGGAAGAGGTTCAAGAGAAGACAATGTAAGCCACCCACCACGAGTTTGCATCGGTGGTGACTGGTAACTGGTAACTGCCGAAAATGATACCAGCAGAGAAATTCGGAGACGCATAGTGGCTGGAAATCGTACGTACTTTGGACTCCGCAAGACGCTCCGATCGAATAGAGTTCGCCGCCGTACCAAACTGACAATCTACAAAACGCTCATTAGACCGGTAGTTCTCTACGGACACGAGACCTGTACGATGCTCGTGGAGGACCAACGTGCACTCGGAGTTTTCGAAAGGAAAGTGCTGCGTACCATCTATGGTGGGGTGCAGATGGCAGACGGTACGTGGAGGAGGCGAATGAACCACGAGTTGCATCAGCTGTTGGGAGAACCATCCATCGTTCACACCGCGAAAATCGGACGACTGCGGTGGGCCCTGCACGTAGCCAGAATGTCGGACAATAACCCGGTGAAAATGGTTCTCGACAACGATCCGACGGGCAGGCGAGGTGCGCAAGGTGAATCGATCAGGTGGAAGATGACTTGCGGACCCTCCGTAGACTGCGTGGCTGGCGACGTGTAGCCATGGGTCGAGCCGAATGGAGAAGACTCTTATATACCGCACAGGCCACTTCGGCCTTAGTCTGAATAAATTAATTAATTAATTGGAGGGTAATACGAAGAGCAGGGATTAACACGAGTGGTATAATTTTCAATAAGTCAGTCCAGATATTTGGCTTCGCCGACGACATAGGAGTTTGCATCGGTGGTGACGAAATCGAGGTGGGTATCATGCTTCATTAATTTTAAATGGCATTGCGAATATGATATTTTTGATCTTCTTTTCAAGTTATCTTGCCACTTTGTAGCCGTTTTCGGAAGTCCTTTGGGGGACCCGGAATAGCGACTATAAATGGAATTAGTCCGAACCAGGCAATATGGGTATCAAACTTCATGAATTTCAAATGCTAATATGATATTCATGAAGAATCCTTGATTTATGAGATGAGTGTGTTATTTCTGCTTGAAGGTAAATGAATTTCATAAATTCTTTTAGAATACACCCCACTTGTTATCAACTTGTTCTTGATCGACATTTTGTCCTTTTCGACCTTTTGTCCTTTCGACCTTTTGTCTTTTCGACCTTTGGTCCTTTTGTCCTTTCGACTTTTTGTCTTTCGACCTTTTGCTATAGATTCAATCCGCACGGCCGTAGAGTTGCCGGATTTTGTTATCAACTATGCAAGGCCTAAGCCTCGCTCGCGCTCGATCTCGATTCCACTGATTCTCTGCTCTTTTTGTAATCTTCGCCGGACTAGTTAACGTCACCAGAAACCGTGTTCGGCGTCAGATGACACTTCTGACACCTGGATCTTTCCGCAGCTTTTCCGAAAGCGCCTTTAGCGGTACACCTGAATTGCGCAACTGTAGTCCACGCCTTTCTCATCTTATGAGATTACGTGGCTTCAACGTCTTACTCTTGATGTTTTTGATTGCATTTTGATACGACTCTCGCAATTGATACATTCTCTTATTAACTTTATTATCTTATTAACAATTTTCAACTGCTTCTCCTTCAAGATACTATCCAATTAGGATGCCAATAAAAATTACATTTTCGAATTTTAAAATACGATATTGCTCACAAGTTTCATTACCCTAAAATATGACCCCATTCAAAATTTAAGCTCAATCGCACATGATTTAGGGGTGCCTAAAATTCATCAAACTTTTTTTTTAAATTTTACCCATGAAAATTTTCCCAAAGGGAGTCTAAAGGATATGTCGAAAATCGAATTTTGTTTTTGATGCCATTGAATTTCAACAACGGACGATACGAAAATGTTTTCGTAGCTAAAAATATCCCCTTATGAAAAATTTGAGCTAAATCGGACAGGATTTAGGGATGCTCAAAATTAATCAAAACTTTTTTTTTCTCACTAGGGAGAATTAATCTTTTGAAAAAAAAAATCGACTATTTTGGGACTTCGAAAAAATTTCTTATGACGAAAACAATTTTTCATCGAATTTAAAAACCGGACGTTACGCAAACATTTCCTAAGCTCTAAAATATGCCCCTATGCAAAATTTGAGCTCCATCGGACATGATTTAGGGGTGCTCAAAATCTTGCTATCAAAATTTTGATTTTTTTGTAACTTTATCTATACTAGACCTGTGCGCCGGTCATATAATCGGCGGCGGCGGCGTAGTGGTCACTTTTACCCCGGCGGCGGCGGCGTCACGGCGGCGCGCCGTTGGCTTTTATCGGCGGCGGCGGCGTGAACCGGCGTGAATAAAAAATCATTGGCTAAAAAATCAATTTTAACCGGGATTTTTTAATTCACGAATCGCCCGTATAAAAGTCGACTTCAGTGGATTAAATTTGTAATATTCTATGTTTGTCGATCATCAAACAGCACATTCCATAGTAAATTACCAGCGAAACTAATAAGTACCTGATCTCAAAATGTTATTTAAATTAAAACTATTTTATTTTTCTCTGATTTTGATGAATCAAAATTTAAAAACGAATCCTGCTTCACTTTTCGTAACCCTTGAGCAGTATTAAGAATTAGACTTCGGTATCAAAGGACTAATTTGTTAATATTTTTTTCCAAAAGTTTTCCTAATTCAGGATTTTGATAAACTCCAATCGATTTACTTCGCCAAATGTTGAACGGCTAATTTTTTCGCCTATTGTTGAACGCACGTGCATTTCTTATGGGAGTTCAACAATAGGCGACAAAATTAGCCGTTCAACATTTGGCGGTTTCCCCTATCTAAATTTCAGAAAAATTCTAACTACTATTATTTGAGTTACATATACAATTAAGCAATGTTTAAGTGGCTGCATATTTAGTATATTCAGAGAATTTGCAGTTCGTTCACCTGCTGTGACCCTTGAATCCATCAATGACAACCACAATGAACAGTTTACCACCTTGCGTTCTTGTATGCACAAATCTCAATAGATGATCAACATAACTAAAATGAGCTCTGGCTGAGTAAGCTGGGGCACGATGACCAACCAAATTGAATATTTTCCTCAAAAGTTGGTGAAATATGACAAATAAGTTCTTGGTGGAGTTCCTGAAGGGATTTCCGGAGGAAACTACGATTTTTTTACGTTGCATTAGAAATTTCTTTGTAAAACCCTATGGATACTCCGGAAACTCATTAAGGTTCTCGTTGGGAAATTCCTTTAGTAAAACCACAGGTAAAACCATAGAATATTCTTTTAGGATTTAATTCGGAAATTTATTAAGGAATGAAATATTTTCCGAAAGAATTCCTAAAACAATTTCCGGAAAAATTGCTGAAAATATCTTCGAAGGGGTTCAGAAAGGACTCTCCGAGGGAATAGCGAAAAGAGCTTATAAAGACATTTCTGTCAAAATTTTTGAAGAAATTTTCGAAAGAACTTAGTGTAAAAATACTTCGTCCGAACTTGACCAACTTCACTATTGATCCCACGACTGACTTCCCACAAATCACACCAAGGAAATACAAAACCGAACTAGCTTGTTTGCTTGCATGCTAAATGTAGACTCGTTTATTCGTCATAAGGAACAAAGGTTTGGGCACGCAGGCCTTGCTTATTATGTGTATAGGTATTTTATAATTTTGCCCGGTAGCACCGACTTCAAAAATAGTTTACATTAGGGAACCGAAGGAATTCCCGCAGAAAAATCAGAAAGAATCTTTTCAGTAAATTTCGAAAAAATGTTCTAGGGAATTCCTAGAAGAATTTCCGAATGGTTCCCAAAAGCAATTTCCGAAGAAATTTCTTTGAATGAATTTCTGAAGAGATTACCGAAAAATTATAAAAAAAATGGAGAATATTGTGACGGAATTACTAAGGAAAATGTCCAAGATCTTCTTCCTAAAGTTACCAAAGAATTTTCAAAGGATTATCCGTATGAAATCCCAGGAAATTACTTAAGGTAGTTCTGAATGAATTCCTATGGGAATTTAAGGAAAAGTTGTCAAAGAACTTGCTGAAGAACCCCTAGAGGAATTTAAAAAAAAATCTGAAGGAATTCCTAAAATAATCCTCCATATTAATTGCCTTTAATCCTAGGCAAACTTTCAAAGAGTAAACATATTTCCGAAGGAATCTGTAAATGAATTTCTGAAGGAATTTTTAGAGGAATTCTAAAATATTTTCCGTCGATATTTCAAAAGGAATTTGCGAATGATTTTCGGAAGGTATATCCGGAAGAATTTCTAAGGGAATTACGAAAGAATTCCTAAAGGATTTTCTGAAGCAATTCCTAAAGTATTTTCCTACGAAATTTCCAAAAGAACGAACCATAACGAATTTCTTAAGGTTTTTTTTAACAAAGGAATACGTGGAGGAAATTCTGACGTATTTCCTGAGATAAATTTCAAGGAATATCCGAAAGAATTTCCGAAGAACTTTCTGGAATTCGTTTTTTTAGAACTTTTTGAGGCAATTCCCTAGGGAATTCCTTAACGAATCTTCAAAGGAATCTCTGGAGGAAATTGCGAATAAATTACTGGGAAAAAATCCAAAGGAATTCTTGAAGAAACCTAGGAATTACATCAAAAATACCAGTAGGCATTTTCTCTAAAATTCTATTAGGAATTTCTTCGTAATTTCCTTTGAGAATTCTATCATAGAATCCTTCAAAAATACCTTTATGGATTCCTCTGGAAATTCCCTTAGGAATTCTTTAGGGAAGTATTTTACCTTCAAAAACTCTTTTAGAAGTTTCTTTAGGAATTATTTTCGAAAATCCATTCAGGTTCTCTTTTGGGAATGCTTTCAAAAAAATATTTGGAAATTCTTGCACTAAACCCAACACAAATTTCTTCAAAATCGCCTCCAAAATTTATTTGGGAACTCCTCCAGAATTTCATTTCTTAAATAATCAAAAAAATACCGCCCGGATTTCCATCGGATATTCTACCAAGGACTTCTTTAAAAGATTATTCGAAAAACCTCCGAGATTTCCTTCGGAGATTTCTCCAGATTTTTTTTTCGAAAGATCTTCCAGGAAATCCTTTGAAATTTATTGAAAATGAAGTTGTTTGCGATGTAGTTACTTATTGAATTTTCGAAAAAAAATCCAAAAATAAACAACAAACACTAAAAGACTTTCGGAAAGATGAAGGCATTTTCAAAGAAATTCCTGCAGGAAGTTCCGGAAGAATTCCCGGAGAATGTTTTAAAGGAATTGCTGGAAGAAGTTCTGAAAAAATTCCTTCGGCAAATTTTGAATGAATTTCTTATGGATATCTAAAAGAATTCTTTCCAGCGATTCATGAAAAAATCAATGAATCGCTGGAAAGAATTCTTTTAGATATCCATAAGGATGGAATTTTTTAAGCAATTCCTTAAGAAATTTCCGCAGAACTACCAAAGGAATTCGTCAAGGAGTCTCCGAAGGAGAATGTAAGAATTCGTGGAACAAAATCTAAAAGCATTCCTTAAGCAATTTCCGAAAAAAAATCGTAAACGATTTCTTGAAGAAATTGGTAATGAAAATTCTTAAGCAATTTTCGGAGAAATTTTGTAAGAAATCTCCGAAGGAATACCCAAATTTCTAATTCCTAAATAATCTTCTAAGGTTAAAAAAAACTTTCGGAGGAATATCTGGAAGAATTATCAAATACATTTCATGATTTATTTCCAAACTAATTTCTGGAGTATTTTTCGAAGGAATTCATAAATTAATGTTTAAACGATACTTCTTTGAATATTCTCAGAAATTCCAGGAATTTTACAATAAGGCTTTTACAATACAGTATTAAATAATTTACAGACAATACAATAAAATTAAATTTTCGTAATGTTTAAAAATACCTTACGTTTTTACTAAATAATTTGACTAAATATTACGCCCCAGTTCTGGGTTACAATGGCTGTGAATAAGAAAATAAGAAGCGTTTCTGACTGAGGCTCGTAATAATTGCTCAGCAATATTTGATTTGCTGATGCTCAGCAAGTGGTTTTGTCAGTTATATTCAGAAATTGATTTTAAAATATAAATTACTTACTCGGGAGCTGGAACAAAAAAATCGGTAAAGCATTCACAGTTGGGATTTAATTATTTTGCTAAATCAGTTTGTATTATAAGCCAACTGTCCTAGTAGCACAAATCTAAAAGCAAAGAAAACTGATCAAATAAATTGATTTAAATAAATTAAAAAAAATGTCAAAATAGCTAATGTGCAACTTAACTTGAAACTTCTAAACTGCAATAATTTACCTGCACCAATGCCAGATGTTTCAAAAATGGGGACGATTTGGGCATGTATCCAGGCCCCACAAAAGCTTATGAACCACAACGAACCCATTTTGCGAGTCACCTACAAATTTAGGTACACGACTGAATGAGGCTCGGCTTAGCGCATTCAAAAGATCAGATTAACAATTTATGTATTATTATACTAAATAAAGCCTCAAACTCTCAGCCTTTGCTCTCAAACTAGTCAACCAACCTATTAATTAACCAAAACAATGTATGTCACTACATACACCGACTTAGAGACACCATCGCTTGAGGTAGATTTGAAATTGAATTTTGACGAGATCCACCTTAACAACATTTATGAACTGTCATGGAATTGGAATGAACTAGCTTAGTACTATTCCAATTAACTCCACCAAGCTGTATTTCTTCACAGATACGTATTTCGACTTCAATTATTATGCCGTTTTCAGTGTCTCGTGCTTGGCTCGAATCGACTTAAGTTAATTGATTTTTTTATTGCGATTAGTCATCGGCGTGGCAAAATTATGATCGGCGGCGCGCCGACCCAAAATCGTCGGCGGCGGCGGCGCGAGTAAAACCACCGGCGGCGGCGGCGTGGCGCGGCGGCGCACAGGTCTAATCTATACACGTTGTGTTTTGAATTCATGCGGTACCGCGTAATGGTAACCGCGTAAAAATTAACTGCAGTATAATAAACATTGCCTAGCAATCTGATAATTTTCTCCGTAAATCTGTTTTCAAAACTTTTCAAAGCTAAAAAAAATTCAAAACTTTGATAGCAAGATTTTGAGCACCCCTAAATCATGTCTGATGAAAAATTTTTGAGGTGATATCAGATCTCGAAGTGTCATGCATTTTAAGTCATTTCGCATCAAAAACAAAAAAATCGATTTTCGACTTTTCCTTTGGTCTCCCATTGGGGAAATTTTGTGTAAAAATTTTGAAACTTTAATGAATTTTAGGCACCCCTAAATCGTGTCCGATTGAGCCCAAATTTGGCATGGGGTCATATCTTAGGGTAGTGAAACTTGTGAGCAATGTCGTTTTTTGAAATTCGATGACAATTTTTTTCCTATACATTCCACTGGCACCGTACTATCCATGTTGATCCGTCTCTTTGTCAGCTGTCGGTGGCTAAATGAAATAAAGGACAGCGTATTGATGTCCCAATGTTCGATGTTCCTAAGAATTGGAAAAAGAACTTTTATTCAGCTTTGAAGCTCTTCATTCTTTGTAGTTTTCGCATCTCATGTTGCTATATGTCCGAGTTGAAACTTTTGGGAACTTGAAGTAGCTTTATGACGTCTTAATCTGCATGAAAATTCTGATGAAAATAATATTGAGATTTCAGAAATTTAAAAGTGTAGGGTAACCAACTTGATTTGGACCCCTACACATTTTGGACCCTCCTGGCGACATTTTTATGATTTATGAACTAAAAACAATGCCGCTGCTAATTCCCCCATATGCTGCAGGAAAATAACATTGTTGAGCATCTATTTCACTGGTTTCCCGTGCGCAAAAGCGATATTTAGATGAATTTTCGAGGAAATTAGTTTGTTCAAGAAGGCGAGCGTTACAATGCGTTACGCTTAAAAGTATACATCACTGAAAACCTCAGAGCGTACACAATAAGTTTTTGTCGAAATTGTGAATTTAAAACGCAGGAATCTTCTCATTGATGCATGCCAATCGAAAGATAAGACTTGGCTTTGACTCAATTGACCAGGATAAATTAGAAATTCGACTTTGAACAGACTAAATTGGGGGTGTCCAAAATGTGTACATTTGAGGGTTCAAAATATGTTGCACTGTCCAAAACGAAGATTTTTTTCATTTCTAAAAATGGCAAATTTCTCTGATTTATCAATAACTGAAGCTCATTTTGAATTTCTATTCCATAAATAAGACTATATATGAAAAATATATGAAATGGTGTCATTTCCGCCCACATCGAACCTGTATTTCAATAGATATAAGCATATATTGGGATGCACTTCCTCTAGGGGTCCAAAATAGGACAGTTACCCTATTTGTGCTTGAAGCAGTCAAGAAGGCTGATTTCTATTCTATTAGTTCTATTACGTGTAGTGCAGAACAATATACGACGCTACGAGAACCTTGGATTAGTTCCGACTTTTCGGCTTCAGATTAACTCGTCGATTTGGTTGAATGTCTGATAAGCTCCTTGGTTTGCCGCAATTAAGAGGAATCTGATAACGACGAAGAAAGATAATTATAGCGACATGATATGTGTCAAGATTCGGTTGTATAATTGTTGTATAATTGGTTGTATAATTGCATAATTGTAAAAAATGATTTTGCTTAATTTTTGACGTCCTTTGCACCAGTTATCGCACTAGTGGTCCCTATTTGGCCAGTCCCATAAGAAAACAATGAGATTTGCCAAATAAGGAACCAAAATTAAGAATAGTGCCACAACTGGTGCATGCGTTCCTATTATGGATTATTAAATTTTGATGATTATAAAAAAATTTATGGTGGTTTTCACAGCTGTTCTAAGGAGCAGTAAATAAAACCTTTCGCTTGATATATAAAGTACACCCACATTCCTTTTACTTATTTTTAAAAAAATAGTTGTTCTTATGTATGGCGACAATTGGTACACCCACCCTAGTTGATTTTTTTATTTAATAGAAAAGTAAAATAATAAAAAACTCATAAATGAGCCAAAGTAGGCGGGGAAAAGAAGTTTTCAAAGAAAAAAACTAAAAAAGGTAAATTGTATCTTAATTATAATCTCACTCCTTGTGATTTCAGCATTCCCGATAACTGTTTTTTAAGTTTAGAAAAATTAGCCAACATACAAAAATAACAAGTATTGATTTATTCCATCAGTAAAAACTAATTAGTTGCTTTTCAAGTAAATTACATTTCATTAACCTTCAACTGGAGACATTCTAAAGATCAACGAACTGGTTGTTGCGGAATTTCGAATTGCACAACATTGCTAGTCGTTGGACCGTATGTAGCAGTACTAATTTAGCACACAGGTTGGAAATTCATATACCATCATTTCACTAACTAACTTCGAATGCACCTCGCGAGTTTATTACGTTTTGTGGCATCATCCCCAGGGCTCATCCACGTACACTTCGCCACAGTAGTGTAGATACCTCTAACTTTCACTTACTCAGAGACTGAGTAAAATTGTATTGCTATCTCTTTTTTCTCATGGAAATTTTACTCAGTTTCCATCAAAAGCGGGACTACTCATAGCTATGAGTTATCCTGCTTTTGGCGGAAACTGAGTAAAATTTCCGTGAGAAGAAAAGAGAGGGCAATACAATTTTACTCAGTCACTGAGTAAGTGAAAGTTAGCGTGTACAGTTCCACGGGGGCTGCACGATCCACCACGCCGACGGCTCGCATGTAATCAATCATCACTCGCGCGGCCAAGCTGGCATGCGTTGAGGTTCTGTGCGAATATATGCAATTATATCTCGAAGCGGCCCAGTCATTAGGTAGTCTTCGAGTGCAGTCCATGATGGAAGATTCTTGCGATGACCTCCGAAATTTGAATTGCTAATCGGTAAGCTTCGCGAGATGAAATTAGGTAAAGTATTAGGCAGATATGCGATGGTTTTGCCGTAATTGGTACATTGTTATTTTTCAACCGAAACGTTCTTAGAAAATGGCCCAGTTCAGGTTAGTTTTCGGAAAAAAATCACTTGTCCCAAAAAAACTAATTAATTTGGGAGTGCGGAATTGTGTTATTATAGTAATTTATGGATTGAAATTCAATCAATTTAATGTAAAAACTGCGAGAAGCTGAACTTTACTTTTGCTGCAACTCCCAACGAATGAATCGAAATAGTCTCTCAACCGATTTGAATTAGAATAATAATAATAACAATTTTAATAATATTAAATAACAAGTCGGTTTAGGTTGCATTCATCAGGGAACCCTTAATAATGGATCAGATCGGACTATGCGCTTAAAAGCTATGGACGAAATACTGAGATCGCACCATTAACATTAGGTGGATTAATAAGGTTTTTTCCTTACACCCTTTCCTAATTACACATTAGTAGCAAAATCACTGCTAGTTTGGACTGTGTGTTTTGGAAATGTTTCCACCAGAGACGTGACAACTTTTTACCGTATGGAAAAAGGCCCTGGCCCCCTTCGGCTAATAATGGACCTCCAATTTATCTTAACAAAACAAAATGAAAAAGACATAAACCGCATTGCGGAGTCTATTTTGATTAGGCGAACCGCCCTCTCACCGCTGACTGATCAACACAAAAAAAGTGATATTGCACCTTTTGTTTTAGTTTATTAGTCCGAAACATTTGAAGAGATTGATCGCCTCGTCGACAGAAGGTAGGACTGTTAACGGTGGGCAAATACTGCAGGCAGTTATGGTTTGGCCGCGGTCGAGATATTTGTTTTTGTGCCCCATCAAGACGGTCATCTTCCCTTGCGTGTCTAAGCCATGTCCATTGACACGACGTAACATGACCGCATTTTTATTGCTGCGAAAAAGCAATGTTATTTTTAGGCTAGTTTGAAACCTTTCCAGCACCGTGCAGATGAGGTGGACTACTACGATTTTTTTTACGCAATGTGGGCTTTTTTGGAGATGCAAAAACAGATACAAGGCAGAGGGCACAGACAGATGTCACGCCGTCAGAAGCCGACAATGAATCAATTTATGTATGGTCTGGGTTTTTATTACCGAACGCCGGAAATGTGTGAAATTTGGGATGCCTTCTCACGCGATAACCTACATCTGGTTGTGGCTACTGGGTATGTTACGTTTGGTTTTTGAGATGAAATAGCGTAATCAAAATCGTAGATGTATGAATGGCATTCCTAAATTTAAGACCATCTAGTATAGGACGCTCATCGATGCCCATAGGATATTGGTCGAAAATCTGAGCTTCATTTAGAACGTTTTAATGATCAGAACTATACTGCCGATAACCACAAGTCGAGCGCATCTGTATATTAGCGGCAGTATAAACGGTACTTAGTTGGTAGTGCAGCCTGGGTACTGTTGTTCTTCCACCAGGAGGTGGAAAAAAAATTTGAAGCTTAAGAACACATTTGTTTTGACGTAGTATTACGTCTTTCCGGAACATAGGGGGGTTATTCTGCAGTTTCAAATCTGAGACCGTCACGAAAAGTGGTCAGGAAGTATGGGCCAATAACTCAGCCGTCTTTCAACCGATTTTAAAGATTTCGGTGTTAATCGATCGACGAGCTCTTTAAGATTTTCCCGGATAAAAGTGTACCATAGGCTCAACAGTGTAAACAATTGAATTTCCATACTCTCTACGGTATACAATAGGATATATTGTTTCTTGATGGTTGTCCATATTGTATTAACACCGTGGATATAATACGTCAACATAGTTCTCTAATGTAACAATACTTCCAATTGTTTTTAGAACATTTAGTGCATACATTTTCTTCATTTATAACTTCTGAAAATTTTGTTCAAATTGCATATAAGCAATATAACAATATTTATCCCATTGCCGCAAATATGCATTATTTTTCTTCAAATTTCATTGTTGAACGGTAAAGCCGTCATAATTAAGAAATCCAATATCGTATTGTTTTACTATAAAAATACAATTCAATTTAATGTAATTTGAACGGTTTTCTTTGGATATTTTAACAATATATTTACGATACACTCTATTGTTTGACAAAAAAAAGTGTTTGAAAAAATTTCCGATTTCGTATAGTTACGATACTTAATAACCCGTACATTTTAATGGGAAAACTTCATTTACAATTAATTGAATGATTCATAACAATACATTCCAATGTATTTCTATTATTTCATCTACAGTACAATCTATTGTAAATTGATTGTGTTGTATAGTGATGTTACAATAAATTGTATTTTTTTCTATAATATTTTTTATTCGGGTTGCTCAACTACCGAAAAAGTGCATTCAAGGTGCTAAACTATTGAAAAATTGAATTTTACTAGGCACTGAAAAATCGGCAAACCAACGAATCGCGTATGTGCATTGCAAGAACAGACATCAAAATCGTGCAACTTACGGGCTCGACTCCAATCCTCAGTTCAATTAAATTTTCTCGGAGAGCGGGCACAACGATGACGCAGCTGTCTCAGCAGAAAGTGGAACATCGAGAGGCCATTGCCAAAAACAACAATCTTCGGACTATCGTTTAGTTACTGTTAGTGGCGCATCGGTTCTTCTCAGGAAAATCGGTTCTTCTCAGGACCAAAATGTTATGAGAAGAAAGAGTGTATTGCAAAAATGGCATCGATTACGGTCCCCGGATACCAGTGGCGCCACTGAAAATGTTTTCTTAAGGTGACTTGGTGAGTTGGATTATGAGGAAGGTATCCGTTGGGTCAGGATTTGCCTGTAGCTGGCAATGTAACCGTGGTAGATCTTACCCGTAAAGGTGTAAAGGTGTCTACCCAGCATTACGGGTAATGATTAGAAAGGCGCATTGTGGATCAAAATCGATTCTTGTCAAATCCACCATTGTACACGTCTTTAAATGGCACATAATAACCCAAACGGTTATGTTGTAGAAAGTTGGAATAGATAGCAGTAAAAGTGCGGGAAGTAAACAATGATGAGGTCTCACATCAATGAGTTAGCAGTCAAATAAGATTTTCCCAAGATTCTGATTTCGGTATACTTGCTGTTTATTATTGAAAAGGCGCGTCATTGGAAACAAAATCATCTTTATACACGAGAGAAGGTTGAGCCGAAACAAAAATCTGCAAATCATCACTTGGTGATGGGCAAAATTCTTTGTCGGTAGCAGCCCATGCGCTCCTTGCATGGAGACGTTGCAAAACAATGTATTAGAATGGATGACGTCTATCGTGTTCCAGCGGCAAACCATAAATTGGCTGACAGTGGCATCAGTAGTGGAAATTCATTTCAAAATTTTGATTTCCGGCGTGCTCGGTACAAAAATTCCTCTTCTCTTTGAGTGGGACTGTGGCCCTGAAAAGGGCCGTTTTAAGTAAAGCTACTTGTTCGTTCATTCACTAGGAGCTGACTTACTTGGTGACGACTTTGGAACCCTCCGAAACGGCGGGCTTGGCCAGCTCGACACGCATGAAGATGTCGTTTACGAGGCTGTTTATAATGCTCGACGCCTTCGATGAGACGCCCTTGATGATGTTTCTCTGAGCCTTGCTGCTGCCGCTCGTAGCAATTATCGTTGCTGCCACCGCCCGTAGCAACCATCATTGCTGTTGTCTTCTCTGCAGCCTTTCCACAGCCGGTGATGTCTGGTTGGCGCTGCGATGTCCTGCCGATTTTCCGAGAAAACCAGACTTCGGCTGGTCAGAATACGTTTGCATGGAGTCCGAGGCCCCGCCCCTTTGGGAGCCGTATCGTTGGCATCGGCTTGCTTGCTCCGCCTTTCTTTTGTTCGATGCCAAAGCTTTCGTACATAACCAGGGCCTCTTCTTCTCCTTCTTCTTCTTCTTCTTCTTCTTCTTTTACTTCTTCAAAGTGCAAATTATAATCGCTTGGCATCGGCTTGCTTGCTCCGTCTTTCTTTTGTTCGATGCCAGTGCTTTCGTACATAACCAGGGACTCTTCTTCTTCTTTTACTTCTTCAAAGTGTAAATTATTATCGCTTGGCGTCGGCAGCAGCGCAAGCGCTCTTCGGAGGGGGAGGCTGCGAAAATTGATTCACATGATGGTGTCTATCGCATTTTAGCGGTAACTTTTCGAGTGGCTGACATTGGGGTCAGTAACAATGAAATGAAATTTTCTCTAGATTCTACTTCGGTTTTGTCGCTGCTTGTGATTGGGAAAGTGCATTACTGAAAACAAATGGGTTCTTTTAAGAATCATAATTTCACACGAGAGAAGTATGAGCCGAAACAAATATTTTTCAAAGTACGAATCATAAGCTGTGTTGCTGCTTGAGATTGAATAGGCGTATTGTAGAAAAAAAATTGGTTCTTATCATAACCATCATATTACATGGGAGAAGTTTGAGCTGAGACTGAGATAGTGTGTTTTGTATAAACATATCCTAAACACATGCTACTTGAATTTTATACTATTATGCTATTGTTGTTATAGTATGCGCTTGGCCATAATTTCTCATTTAATCTTTTATGTTTTTACATGTCTTATTGTACTTGGTACAGTCATTTTAAATGCGAATGCATCTGTCAATTATGTATATCTGTCTGTCAATAAGGATTAATGTTCCCGTGTTACAATTTCTTCGAGTAGAATTCAACTTAATCCGTGCTGATACAGTTGTTAACTCTGATCATGAAGATTCCGACGCCGGTGAAAATGTTGTGATGCAGTCCGCAAGAGCAGATGTCGATGATGAGCGTGGTGACGTTGAAGAAAACAGGTGGGTGGCACGACGCCATGTTTTTGCAGCCAACATCTCAGTGTAAAACTCATGATAGTATGTGTTTTGTTTACAAAAATCACATTTGATTCTCATTAGGATACAGAACTGTCAGTGGGATACGGTCGCTGAATGTTGGATGCAAAACAAACCTATTATGTGAGATAGCCACCGGGCTGGAAGAAAACGTGTCTGCTGTCGCTGATGATGGCGAACATATTTTCTTCACGTTTTACACAAGACAAACCCAATTTCGATCGGGCTGATCGGGAGTTCCAGAAACGATTCGTGGAAAACGATTTCGGTTGCGCATGTGATGTGTGTGCTAGAATCTGGTTCAGAAATTATTTGAAACCAGTCTCCGACTGAAATGCTGCCGTGTTACTTACGACAAATTATTTCGCCTATAAACAATGAAGGATCATTTTCATACTCCTGGCATTTTGGCAGCACGGTGCGGCAAGAAGTTCTTGGGCCGAGCTGGTTAACAGCTTCAAGCAATGGTTGTATCGAGCACTGTGACGATTTTCAGGTAGGTGTTTATTTGATGATACCGTTTTGTAAAAGTGGAAAGAATCACTCCGGCTCAGTGGTGTGGCATCTGAGAGCAAAATTTTGAAATCTACATTTTTATTTTCTACAATTGGATCAATTAGGACTAAAACAAGTGGTTGAAAAATATTGAGTATTGTGAAAAATAAATGGGAGACTTTTTTTTAAATTATCAATCATGAACCTACGGCTTTCAAACAGTATAAATCATTAGTTTTCTGTGCAGTGAGCCGGGAACCGGGTCCATAGGCCCAAGTAGTGATTTACCCTATGTAAACTTTGTCATCAGAATACTGCTTGAAAAATCTTCTGATAGACCTGTAAAAAAATAGCATCCCGAGCAGGAGCGACGACCTCGATAACAGAAATTGGTATGAAGTAGCCTTGCACAAGAGGTAAAATACCAAAACATAATACCAAAAACTTTTAGAATACTTGAGGCATAACATGCTTAGGTATTTTAATACCAAACGAATAATAATTGGTTATGCATTTGGTATTGAAATTCAATTTAATAACTGTGTATGTTATGGCTCAAGTATTTTGCATATTAGTTTTTGGTATTATTACTTTGGTATTTTACCTCTTATGCAGGGCTAGTTCATAACAGAGTATGGTATCAATAACATAATTAGGTATTATTGAGTGAATTCCTCCGGAAGTTCCTCCATGAATTCCTCCGGAAGTTCCTCCGGGAATTCCTCCGGAAGCATTTCCTCAGAAATATCCTCCAGAAATCACTCCAGATTTTCCTTCGCTAGTTTCTCCAAGAACTTCTCCGGTGGTTCCTCCGGAAGTTCTTACAGGAATTTCTTCTCAGAATTCCTTAGAAAGTTCCTGCAAGATTTTTTTCGGAAGTTTCTTTAGGAATTCTATCAAAATTTTCCTCAGGAAATTCATCCAAGAATTCTTCCGGAAGTTCACCCAGAAATTTATCTGAACATTTCTCCACGAATTCCTACAAAATATTCTTAACGAATTCCTCCGGAATTTATTCCAGAAATTCCTACAGAAATTTGTTAGGCATATTTTTCCGGAGGTTTATCCCCAAATTTTTCGGAAGTTCGTCCAGTAAGGGAAGATCCATTAATTACGTAACGCTAAAATTGTCAATTTTCGACAACCCTCTCTCCCTATGTCCCACTTTTTGTATGAAGCATCTGGAAATTTTGTATGAGTCGTCACACTTCGGGAAACCCCCCCCCCCCCATCCAAGCGTTACGTAATTTATGGATGTTCCCTAATTGTTCCAGAATTTTCTCCGGGAAATCTTACAAAAGCTCCACCAGGAATTCCACTAAGAGCTCCAGAAATTCATATGAGAATTCCTTTAGATCATTTTACAGATACATTCATTTATTTAGTTAACATCTAAACAGATAACACTGAATCAACAATTTGACGCCACAATACACGGTTCGAGGCCGCATCTCTCCATCCTCGGATACGCCCCACGCTCGCCAAGTCGTTCTGCACCTGGTCTGCTCATCTCGCTCGCTGCGCTCCACGCCGTCTCGTACCTGCCGGATCGGAAGCGAACACCATCTTTGCAGGGTTGCTGTCCGGCATTCTTGCAACATGTCCTGCCCATCGTACCCTTCCGGCTTTAGCTACCTTCTGGATACTGGGTTCGCCGTAGAGTTGGGCGAGCTCATGGTTCATTCTTCGCCGCCACACACCGTCTTCTTGCACACCGCCAAAGATGGTCCTAAGCACCCGTCTCTCGAATACTCCGAGTGCTTGCAAGTCCTCCTCGAGCATTGTCCATGTTTCATGTCCGTAGAGGACAACCGGTTTTATAAGCGTCTTGTACATGACACATTTGGTGCGGTGGCGAATCTTTTTCGACCGCAGTTTCTTCTGGAGCCCGTAGTAGGCCCGACTTCCACAGATGATGCGCCTTCGTATTTCACGACTAACGTTGTTGTCAGCCGTTAGCAAGGATCCGAGGTAGACGAATTCCTCGACCACCTCGAAGGTATCCCCGTCTATCGTAACACTGCTTCCCAGGCGGGCCCTGTCGCGCTCGGTTCCGCCCACAAGCATGTACTTTGTCTTTGACGCATTCACCACCAGTCCAACTTTTGTTGCTTCACGTTTCAGGCGGGTGTACAGTTCTGCCAACTTTGCAAATGTTCGGCCGACAATGTCCATGTCATCCGCGAAGCAAATAAATTGACTGGATCTGTTGAAAATCGTACCCCGGCTGTTACACCCGGCTCTCCGCATGACACCTTCTAGCGCAATGTTGAACAACAGGCACGAAAGTCCATCACCTTGTCTTAGTCCCCGGCGCGATTCGAACGAACTGGAGTGTTCGCCCGAAATCTTCACACAGTTTTGCCCACCATCCACCGTTGCTTTGATCAGTCTGGTAAGCTTCCCAGGGAAGCTGTTCTCGTCCATAATTTTCCATAGCTCTACGCGGTCTATACTGTCGTATGCCGCCTTGAAAGCAACGAATATAGGGTGCGTTGGGGACCTGGTATTCACGGCATTTTGAAGGATTTGCCGTACAGTAAAGATCTGGTCCGTTGTCGAGCGGCCGTCAACGAAGCCGGCTTGATAACTTCCCACGAACTCGTTCACTAATGGTGACAGACGACGGAAGATGATCTGGGATATCACTTTGTAGGCGGCATTGGGATGGTGATCGCTCGAAAGTTCTCACACTCCAGTTTGTCGCCTTTCTTGTAGATGGGGCATATAAACCCTTCCTTCCACTCCTCCGGTAGCTGTTCGGTTTCCCAGATTCTGACTATCAGTTTGTGCAGGCACGTGGCCAGCTTTTCCGGGCCCATCTTGATGAGCTCAGCTCCGATACCATCCTTACCAGCTGCTTTATTGGTCTTTAGCTGTTGAATGGCATCCTTAACTTCCCTCAAGGTGGGGCTGGTTGGCTTCCACCGTCCGCTGAACTGACGTAGTCATCTCCTCCGCTGCCTTGACTTTCACTGCCTGTACTCTCAGCGCCATTCAGATGTTCCTCGTAGTGCTGCTTCCACCTTTCGATCACCACACGTTCGTCCGTCAAGATGCTCCCATCCTTATCCCGGCACATTTCGGCTCGCGGCACGAAGCCTTTGCGGGATGCGTTGAGCTTCCGATAGAACTTGCGTGTATCTTGAGAACGGCACAGCTGTTCCATCTCCTCGCACTCCGCTTCTTCCAGGCGGCGTTTCTTCTCCTGAAAAAGGCGGGTCTGCTGTTTCCGCTTCCGTCTATAACGTTCCACGTTCTGCCGGGTACCTTGCTGCAGCGCGACCGCCCGCGCTGCGTCCTTCTCCTCTAGAATCTGTCTGCACTCTTCGTCGAACCAATCGTTCCGTCGACTTCGTCCCATATACCCGACGTTGTTCTCCGCTGCGTCGTTAATGGCTGCTTTGACTATATTCCAGCAGTCCTCAAGAGGGGCCCCATCGAGCTCACCCTCTTCCGGCAACGCTGCCTCGAGATACTGCGCGTATGCAGTGGCGACATCAGGTTGCTTCAGTCGCTCTAGGTCGTACCGCGGCGGTCGTCGGTACCGAACATTGTTGATGACGGATAGTTTCGGCCGCAGTTTAACCATCATCAGATAATGATCAGAGTCGATGTTAGCGCCACGATATGTCCTGACGTCGATAATGTTGCAGAAGTGCCGACAATCAATCAGAACGTGGTCAATTTGTGATGCTGTCTGCAGTGGTGATCTCCAATTGTACCGATACGGGAGGCTTTGTTGGATTGGCGATTGGCCATATTCTTGGAGGCTGTGATATTAATTAGTCGTAGGCCGTTTTCGTTCGTCAGCCGGTGAGCGCTGAACTTTACAATAGTCGGTCTAAACTCCTCCTCTTGGCCAACCTGAGCGTTCAAATCTCCTATGATGATTTTGACGTCGTGGCTTGGGCAGCTGTCGTACTCACGTTCCAGCTGCGCGTAGAATGCGTCCTTATCATCATCAGTGCTTCCGGAGTGTGGGCTATGGACGTTGATTATGCTGAAGTTGAAGAACCGGCCTTTGATCCTCAACTTGCACATTCTTTCATTGATTGGCCACCACCCGATCACGCGCCTTTGCATATCGCCCATCACTATGAAAGCTGTTCCCAGCTCGTGTGTGTTGCCGCAGCTCTGGTAGATGGTATGATTACCTCTAAACGTTCGCACCATTGATCCCTTCCAACAAACCTCCTGCAGCGCTACGATGCCGAATCTACGGTCCTTGAGCACATCGGCGAGTATGCGTGTGCTCCCGATGAAGTTGAGAGATTTGCAGTTCCACGAACCGAGTTTCCAATCGCTAGTCCCTTTTCGTCGCAGTGGTCTTTGCCGATGGTTCCGGTCCGTACTCTCTTGTTGATTGTTCGTTGCTTAAGATTTTTTAAAGGCTGGCTTGCAGGGCCTGACACCAAACCCCCTAAATTTCCAGAGGACCATTCCTCCTTATTTCCGGTGGACCATGGTGCACAGTTTCACTTAGAGTCCCTCGCTGGCACTCGGACGATGATCAGCCGCCCCTAACATGGAGAACAGACGCTGTTGTGAGCCGATCCTGACATGGAGAACAGACGCTCAGTAAGATTTGCACTGGAGAGGAGCAACCACACCCCCTTCCCTGTCAGCATACGACAATAGCTTTCACCGGGGTTGGTTACCCGATCTTCCCTAAGGTTGCTCGTATCCCGGCCAGCACCACGAGGAGGTAGAGATAGAAGTTTGCTGAGTAAGAGGTTAAGGACCGCGTGATGGGGTCTATTTTATTCCTTTAGGTACGCGAAGTACCAATGGTACGCTTTACCCAGCATTTGCCGTGCCAACAGATACATTTATTTATTTATCATCAGACTAAGGCCGGAGTGGCCTGTGCTGCACATAAAAGACTTCTCCATTCAGCTCGGTCCATGGCTGCACTTCGCCAACCACGCAGATACAGGCAACTTCTTTTTAAAAATACTTCGAGAGCTCTCCTGACATTCCCTTTGAATTTCTTTCGCATTTTAAATGGAATTCCTCTATACCTATCTCTCATCCAGCTCTCGAGAATTCTATTGGAAATTCCTCCAAGTTTTCCCCCAAACTTTTTCCAAGAACTCTTCTCGAACATGTTTGTGAAATTCTTAAGAAGTTTCTTCAGGATTTATTCTGCAAATTTCTAAAAGAGTTCCTTCAGAAATTCTTCCAGTTATTCCTACAGAAAATGTTACATTTTTTCCGAATTTCTATAAAAACTTCTTTGGATATTCTTCTCAGAATGCGCCTAAAAATTTCTCTTTGAATTGTGTAATGAAATATGCCCGATATTTTTTACGGAAACTTCTCCAGAAACGATTGAATTCATTTGGCGATAGCGGTCTTAATAAGTAGCGTTTGCACTCCTAAATCTGGCTTATCGAAATCTTGGAGCAAAAAACGTATTTAATACTTATTAAAACTGCTATCGCCAAAAGACTTCAAACTTAAAGTACATTGTACAATCATTAACATTTATATGGAAAATTACCCCATCCACCCGGCAGAAATTACTACCGACATTCCCTAAAAATCTCCAGGTAATCCCCAACAGTTTTGTCAAGATACCAATCAGAAAACTTCTCTGGATTTTTTTCCGTAGATTCCTTCTGGATTTCCCCCAGAATATTCTTAAAAACATTTACCATGGATATTTTCCCAAATTTTCTTCCACGAGTTCCTCCAGGAATTCTCCGAAAAAAATCATCCAGTAATATGAGTGGAATTGACTTCAAAAATTCTTTCTTTCTCAATGAACTCCCGCAGAAATTCCTTGATTCCATAGAAAATTCCAATAATGGTGCAGGAATATTTTTTTTAAAGAAGAATTCACGAATATTTTTTTGTAGAAAAATCCGAAGGAGATCCTGAATGATTTTATGAAATAATTTCTGGATTATTTGTTGAATAAATTCTTGAAGAAATTTCAGGTTTGAATTCCTGGAGGATTATTTGGAAATTTCCAAATGTGCATACAGGAGAAATTATCGGAATAAAAAATCCTGAAAAAGTTGTTGAAGAAGTATTTTTAAAGAAAGTACAGGTGGAATTTATAAAAGTCTTGATGAATTTCTAAACACATTTTACATGTAATTCTGAAATAATTTTGATTCTTCTAGAAATTTCCTTAGGGTGTTCTAGAAATGATTCCTTAAATTCCTGAAGAACAATTTCCACATTTTCCGAAACATTGCATGTCCGGTGGATTTCTAAGAAGAAAAAAAATCATCGGAAATGAGAATAAACTCTCTGTATATACATACTTCGAAGTTGGAGCCTTTCTTAGCCATGCGACAATATGGACGGCTACAAAGCAAGACCACATTTTCTCGACTTCCCTGAGCATAAAAGTATCATCATGTCGTGGTAGCCTCATGACATACATATGCAAAAATTGTAATTCCCAACACACATTTGAAGCTAATGAATGGCTTATTCTTGTCTTGTCTTGTCTTAGCACATGCACAGCCAGTATTGAAAAGCATCCTGAAAATGTCGGTTGTATATCCGAGCATTTTCTTGTCAGCATTAATATTTGCAGCGTATCATAAATATGGCGCAAGTATTAAAACGGCCAGGCCCGCCGTGCAGGCTTGAATTTCGGAGAAAGTCCAGAACTCCCTCGGAATAAATCGATAAAGCAGATGACCCTTTTTTTTTTTCAACAAATGCGTTTTCCCAGAATAAAAGAATTGGGCAGTTGATTCCTCTTCAGAGGCACGCGTTGGTTTTGAACTCAACCCGAATATGTATTTGTTAAAAACTTATATCATTTTTTATTATAAATTACAGATAAATTTTTACACTGTGTTTTGTATTTTTGGTTTGGCTTTCAGTTACGGATTCAGACGGTAATGAACAAATTAACTAGAATTAATGTCAAAAAAATCTCACAGCTGCACTGGAACGAAACATGAAATAAAATTAATTTCTTTGGATTTCTAACATCCGCTGTCCGGTTATAAATAAATTACTCTTGGACATTATTTTCCATACCAACTTCTATAAGCAAGGACCACAATCTGTTGCCCATTTTCAAATGACATCGAACTGTGCTTGCTGGAGGAATGGGTCAAACTAACCAGTTGGGGTCGCTGAGGTCGAGGTGCATTCTTTCGATAGCATCATTGTGCCACAGAAGAGAGTCACTCACAGCGATAAACACGGGCGTTGCTGCTGTATACTAAGCTATCGTCGATGAAACACTGTTGTCTACGTTGTTGTTCATCGCTCCGGGGCGTTGAGGATGGCTCGTTATAAAAAATAATTGAATTAAAATTACAAAGTTTGAAGTGATTGCATAAGCGTCGCCATTGTGATCAGTAGGGTACGATGCGACACGAAACCAGCAAGAATACCTCCCAAACGATATGATGTGGGTTTCGGGTGCCTGACGGTATGTAAATATTTATTTATGATGATCAACCGCACAGAGCACAATGAAAATTATGCTCACACTTCTTGGCATCAACAGCGGGCAGACCTGGAAGGCTTACCGAACCGGATGGATGGTGTGGCTTGATTGCACGGGTTGGTACATGATTTTATCGGCCCGCTGATGGCATACTTGGGCGGGCATCTCATTGAAGTCGAAGCACAATTCGGTGGTTATTGTGTTACTGGGTGATCTCTGATACGAGTCGCAACATGTTAGTCGATTGCCTTGAGCCGCATTACCCTGCTTGATCCGGCACAATTTGATTCGATGGAAGGTACACGGCATGAACAGATTTTATGATTAGTAATTTCAATACATACCTCTCAATCACTCATGCAGTCTTGATGACCAAATATGCAAAATAAGCTATCAAACAAAAATCATCCTTCAGATTAAAACATGTTTGCAAAACGATAAAACATCATACTCCGGGAGGAGCGTCAAGGTTTTTACAAACTCGTAGGTACGTTAAAAAGGTACTCGTAGGTAGGTAGGTAAAAAGTACACGGTTAGAAAAAGTACCTAACTTTAGGTCCCTCTTCCCTTTGTTGTCATAAAATGAAGAGCAAAACCACTCAACAAGGGCATTAAAGTGTGGGAACCCAACGTTGAGTAATCTCATGTTTACAAAAGTTGAGTGAAATTTGCCTAACTTTTGGTTAGTTTCTATTTAAAATTAAGTATATTTTGCGTAATATTAAGTGAATTTTACTTAATTCCAAGAAAAAAATACTTAATTTTGGGTTCCCACACTGAACCCCCGATTTGAGTGAAAAGTACCTAATATTAGGTACTTTTTTTAACCGTGTAGGTAGGTACGTTGAAAAATGCTTTTGAGATTAAGTTTAATTTCAGCGCACAATGAACGAAAACTTTCCGTTGGCAAATCTGTAAAGCTGATGAAAAGACGCCATATAAACGTCCATTAGAATGTCCCGTAGAAAATACAGAAATATTTCCTGTGGAAGTTTTATAGAATTTTCAGTGGAAATTACGAATAATTTTATGAGCATGAGCATGAGCAGGATAACCGTACAATTCGTAGTTGCTACTCCGTGATTGACTAGAACTTGCGAAATTGCACAGGGAACCAATTGAATGGAGCTTGGGTTTTAGCTATCATTCTCAATGTGCAAATTTTCGGAAATTCAATGCATTTTACTAAGTCAATTACGGCGCCGGCCACGTCCTTACGGTCATCAAGGGAAGGAAGGATTATTAGTTCAACTCTCGTTGCTACTAGAGACCGAGTATACCTCTGCATCTCCACGATAGTCTTAGGATAGGATATTGTGTTAGTATGAAGGGATATATTATCTGGATTCACTTTGGTAAGTGATGCGATCTATGGGATAGGAATATATGAATGAGAATTAGAAGTACTAGAGTAATGAGAAAGTATTAAAGTGAATTCTAATGGGATTCATGTTTTACAATTAGAATTTGAATGCTATTGGATTCTAATACCACGCACACGTCTACCACACCATCGCTACCCGCACATTAACCTCACACATTCTTACTTGTATGAGGCCTGCACGAGCATAGCGACCGTATATAGCATTCGTATGCGGGTACAAATGAATACCAATCTATTTTATTTACTGCTACTAAGTAACAGGCAGCTTTTTATAACAATTCTATATTTAGAATCATACTTGCTAGCAATGAGAATTCGAATTGCAAAGAGATTGAGTTATATGATTAACGAAATTATCCAATAGGAAATTGGAGAGGCCAGGGATCAAACCCTTAATCTCCTGCTTATGAGGCAGAAGTAGTGACACAAGGCCACCAAGCACCCTTTTCAGTGGAAATTACGAATAATTTTATGCTGAAATACAGGAGAATTTGCCGGTAAATCTGTATGTATAAATGGTCTATGTTTGAATTCACATAACTACGCGTACGTTTTGAACGTTAAAACGCACGCAAACTAAGGGTATGCGATAACACATTTTTTCCTGACGAAACAAAACGAAACGAAATTAGAAGTGCAATTGTTGGTACGAAACGAAACGAAATTCGGATTTACTCCCGAGACTTCGAAACGAAATGAAATTTTTATTTTTTTCGCGGAATCTCTACTGATTTTTTTTGCATTGTATTCATAATGCAAAAAACGACTAAAAAAACCGAGTGGAAAATTTGTTTTGTTTAATTTTTAAAGTAAAATATTGTTACCCAAATGCCATAGGGAGAATCTAACTTGATTTTTCAAAAGGTAACATATCAGTTTGGACCTGTTCACCATTTTCAAAAGTATGCCCCACACCAGAAACAACGTAAAAATATTCATCGCTTAATATTTCTACCATATTGCAGTAGAAAACTCGACTTTTTCTAAATTTTTACTGAAGTCTTTTAGAAATATTAGGCGAGCATATGTTTGATTATGGTGAGGGGCATTTTTCATCCAACACTTTTTTCTATGGAGTTAGCTTTGGAAGATAAATGAAAATCGTGAAAACCTTTTTCCGTTTCATCGCTTCGCCTCTCATACACTTTTTGTGAAAACAATTAGAAAAATTCTATGATATGCTGCGGTGGAAGTCGAACCTTAACAATAATAGCCGTGAGATGAGCTTACTCAAGCAACACCATTACGCTATCTGCATGTAGGCATTAGGTAACAGTGGCCAAACGTCCCGGATTATGCGTGACAGTCCCGGGTTCAGCCTTCTTGCCTCACATTGCCTGGCACCCCGGAAAACGTTCTGCATTCCATGATAAATCTGTAAAGCCTGGAGATTCAAAGAAATCTGTAACAGATCTGAATAATTAAGGGAATATAGGGAACTTGAGCCCACTGAAGTTGAGGGTCTTGAGGGTCTACTGAAGCTACAAGATGAAGGTAATTTTGAGTATCTAAACAATTTTCGCAATATTAAAGAATACACAGTCAGTTTTTATTTATACAGCTCAGCAAAATAAAGAACAGGCTTCCGTAAAAAAATACGGTTATTTGCTGATTTCCAGTAAACTATTTGCTGTGTTTCAGCAATAAAGCGTCACAATTCTGGGAAAAATACCGTTTTGACTCAAATCCCAAACATGACTCATATTCCGAATACTGGCGTTATATTCCGAATACTGGCGTTTAAGCGCCCTAAAACTAAAGTTTTCATCGGTGAGGATCAAGATTACAAAAGAATTCAAACTCCTATGGAGAAAATTACATAAATAAGGCCAAAATTGCCATTTGAAAGCTAGTATTCGAAATACAAGTCATGTTCGGAATTCGAGTCAAAACGGTACGTGTTTGCTCAAAGCCAGGAAATGACTTGACAATAATTGAATTATTCAATCGAGACTGTCTTGTTACTATTCTGTCGGTAGCTCTGACGAGGTGGTGGCCAGTGTAACTAAATTAATTTGGTACAGAATCTTCCTAACAATTTGTTTAAAAACTCAGGTTATCACCCTTTTCATCCATTATTTATTAGAGAAGCAAAAGACTCAAACACAAAAGATTTCACTTGAAAGTATATGACTGTTAGAAAAAGAAGAAAGACAAACAAATGAATATAATGCTTAAAATCAACAATTATTAATCTTTGCAGACCTTAATGCATAAGCCTTGAGCTATTAAATATAAAATAATTTTATGCCAAAAAACTCGAACGCAGACATTTATGTTTATTGCTAAATATTAACTTTTAAATCCAGCAGCAAGTCCAAACTAACAACGAACTGCCCTACGGAAACGCGCCGCACCGGTACGATTGTAACAGAAAATCGATACAATTTTGAAGCATTAGAATAATCTGGATCTGCAGAATCTAGAAAATGTGAGAAAATTCTAGATTTCCATGATACACGGAATCAAAATGAAATGAAGGTAAAAGTTTGATCTCAATCGGAAGGATCTGAATCAGTTCCAGAATCTGAAATAAATGAGATTTCAGAGAATGCCTCAAATCTGAAGCATTCTTAAATCTGCAAAGATCTAAAAATCTACTAATTCAGGAAAATTTCCGAAACATCACTATCTTCATTTCACTGTTTTGAAACAATGGTTGTTCAAACTGAATACTTTCAAAAGACAACGGAAAACGGACTATACTCAGTAGACTAGTAAGGAATATTTCGCTTAGCGAAGAGTTTCCACAACTTTACACAACTCATTCAACTTAAATAAAAATAGAGCATACCAAAACGATGAGATGTACAAATTATGTTTACGTCACTTAACAATATTATTTAAATCAACATATATGCATTACGTTTTATACTTGAACACTTTCAACAAAACATTGGATAAATTTTTAAGTGGAAAGCTAAAAGCGTTTCTGTTGAAGAAAGGGAAGGAATTTCTATATAGAAAATTTTGAATAAGCTACCCGGTCGGCGACATTGAAGAATGCTGACGAGCCCATAGCAGCGAGTTGGCAACGGAGCCACCTGAACGGGGACATCGAAGATTGCTGATGCCAACTTTCGGGTGGATGGCGACGACGACCTGTAATGCAACCCAGCAGTTTCGTAGGACGGTGACAAAAAGTGCATATGAACTGTGATTGATTTGGTTAATGAAATAAAGAGTTAGTTCGATTTAGGCTCACGACAGAGTAGGTTGCTTTTTTTTAAACAGAAAATCCTACTCCGGAATTTTTAACTAGCGGCTCAGTCGATTTTTTTATGAAATGAAAATTGGAATTTTTAAAAAATCATTTCGAAAATCCGAGAAATTTTGTTAAATTTCGTTAAACGTATTATTTTTCTGTCGAAATTTTTCTGTCGAAAAAAAAACACAAGGGCTACTGAAAATGTAGTAAAGTCGAACTTACTACTTTTTATTTATATGACCCATTGTGTTTGGCTCATAAAACGTGAAGAACTGAAATTAAGATGCATTTTAAATTGGTAGTTCACATTTCTCGCCTAGTATGCAGAACAACGTTTGCCGGGTCAACTAGTGATGAAATGAAATTCGTTTTGAATTTGGAAGATTTCCCCGAGTGGAAGCATTTCTTTGGGCAGTTCCAAAGAACTGAGGTTTCATTACCACGAGAAGCTTACTAATTGATATTTGATTGGCTTCAATCGATGAGATGAAATGCCTACCTGGCTATCTGGCTGACTACATCGTCGATACACCTATGCATGGAAGGATGTTCCTCCAGTTTTCCCAAACGTTTACGGTCCCAGGTCCGATTCTACCGCGTGCAGCAGGCGTGTTCATAGCTTTCCGTGAAGTCACCGGCTTCTATGCGGTTCTATGTTGAATATTGTTTTCGCTATTCTTGCTTTCAATATTCGCACTAAGTGACCAGCCAACTGAAATCTGCCGTATTTTATACGATTCACATGATTCATGCATCTGTGCCAAACACCATTTTCTAGTTTTCCTCCGAGTATTGTACGCAGCATTTTTCGCTCGAAAAAATCGAAAGCTCTACGGTCCGCCTCTTTCAACCTCCACGCTTCATGTCCACAAGGGCCACTGGTAGAATCAACGTTTTATACAGAGCAAATTTCGTTTCCGTCTGCATGTTGCGGAACCTGAGTTGGTTGAGTAATCCGTAAAAGGATTGTAATTGTCACATGTCACAAGCTTTCCAAGGTAAACAACTTCTTTAATAACTTCAAACACACCCCCAACGGGCAGCAGGCAGGGTTTGCAGTAAACGCTCTCAATAGATAACGAACAATGATAAAAGAGAGGCAAAAACTGTTCCGAATCATAACAAGCCATGATAACAAATTTATCAAACTTGTATACAAGTGCGAAAAAACAGAATCGGATAGGCAGCCCCCACAGAAAAATGGTGATTCTCGCTTTGTTTTCGCTCATTTCGTGTTGGTTATTGCACAGCTGTGTAGAACAAGTTGAAATGCATCGCCAGAGCCAGTGCTCCCCGCATTTCGAGCTTTCTAAAAGAAATGTATCTTATACCTCCAGAATCAGTTCTCTATCATGACAGCTTGCGAAAAAAATCTCTTGCGGTATGCTACATATCGTATATGTATACAGAGATGATAAGTGAGAGACTTGTTCAATCTCTTCAGGATTCAATCCCTGGCAGCAGGTACTATGTCCAAGGGCTTGACGATCCCTCCTCAGGCCATCTGCGAGTTGTGGGACTTGCCTAGGATGTGATGGGGTTTGACAGTGGGCCATGTTAATATCCTATAAAAAGCTGCATGTATCCGCAAGTAGGCCCCACCAAACCGACCGTGTGCCGCTCAAAGCGCAGAGGTTTGCGCAGGCCAAATAAGCCGCCTGGAAAAGCAATAATTATGAGCAATATAAGAGATAATACGACTCGATATAATTGGTAAAGACTTAGGTGACGAATAGAGGATCACGATGGGTAGCTTGGAACATGAAACTGAAAGTCGTTAGGTTTCGCAGGTTGCGACAGGATGATCTACGATGAATTACATCCCCGCAACTTTGACGTCGTGGCGCTGCAGGAGATTTGCTGACAGGACAGAAAGTGTGGAAAGCGGTCACCAACCACCAACGAGCTGGGAACCGACTTCATAGTGCTGGGTAAGATGCGCCAATGTGTGATTGGGTAGCAGCCAATCAACGCAAGGATGTGGATAAAAGGCCGTTTCTTCAACTATAGCATCATTAACGTGCACTGTCCACGCGAAGGAAGACCCGACGACGAGAAAGAAGCGTTCTACGCACAGCTGGACCAGACATACGATGGATGTTCACTGCGGTAGGAAGGGAGGAAATGTATAGACCGGTCATCGGGCCGGATAGTCTGCACACCGTATCGAATGATAACGGCCAACGGTGCATAAACTTCGCAGCGTTCCGCGGAATGGTAGTCCGAAGCACCTTTTTTCCTTTTTTGCAGGAGTGGATGCAAGGTGTCATGTGTCCCATCTACAAACAGGGCGATAAGCTGGATTGTAGCAAATACCGCAAATCATATTGCTGAACGCCGCCTTCAAGGTACTCTCCAAAATATTATGCCGTCGACTAGCACCAATTGCAAGGGAGTTCGTGGGGCAGTACCAGGCGGATTTTATAGGCGAACGCTCCACCACGGACCAGGGGCTACCAAGTACTGCATAAATGCCGCGAATACAACGTGCCCACACATCATCTATTCATCGACTTCAAAACCGCATATGATACAATCGATTGGAACCAGCTATGGCAGCCAATGCACGAAAACGGATTTCCGGATAAACTGATAAGGTTGATCAAGGCGACGATGGATCGGGTGATGTGCATAGTTCGAGTTTCAGGGGCATTCTCGAGTCCCTTCGAAACGCGCAGAGGGTTACGGCAAGGTGATGGTCTTTCGTGTCTGCTATTCAACGAGTAATGCGGAGGGCAGGGATTGACACAAGTGGTACGGTTATCACGAAGTCCATCCAGCAGGCTTCGGAATTCTCACTCATGTGAATAAAAACCTGCGATTAATTCATTAAGCCGGAGTGTGATTTTTCATGTTCTCCTGTGAGGAAGTATTCTCACACAACATTTTTATCCGGATAGAATGGCGGGTGATAAATTCGTTTGAATAAATAAATTCGTTAATCCACAAATTTCCCTTCTCGTCGCCTCACCAGATAAATTTTATTAGCATATTTACAAAAATTTAGGACCGCAACGGGATTCGAACCCAAAACAATTTCAAAATGTTTAGAACGCCCACTATAACCACACCACTACATGAATTGATTGAAAGCGAAGTGAAAAACTGCTGTATTTTTGCTCATCGTGGCGCATCGTCAGATTCAATCAGTTTGGAGAGGCAAAGTAAGCAGCATTTGATTTTCGCGAAACATGGGAAGAAGGATAACAATTTTTCGCACCATCGCTTGTGCCGGAGTTTATCGCACTGTATTTTATCCGGATAAAATGCATGGTGGAATGATCAGTTGTCGCGTGAATGAGTGAGAAATCCGAACCCTGCCGTCCAGTTATTTGGTTTCGCCGACGACACTGATATTATGGCACGTAACTTTGAGAGGATGGAGGAAGCCTACATCAGACTGAAAAGTGAAGCTAAACGGATCGGACTAGTCATCAACACGTCGAAGACGAATTACATGATAGGAAGAGGTTCAAGAGAGGACAACGTAAGCCACCCACCTCGAGTTTGTATTGGTGGTGACGAAATCGAGGTGGTTGAAGAATTCATGTACTTGGGCTCACTGGTTTTCTTACGATAACGATACCAGCAGAGAAATTCAGAGACGTATCATGGCAGGAATCGTACGTACTTTGGACTCCGCAAAACGCTCCGATCGCATAGAGTTCGCCGCCGTTCCAAACTGACTATCTACAAAACGCTTATTAGACCGGTAGTTCTACGGACACGAGACCTGGACGATGCTCGTGGAGGACCAACGCGTACTGGGAGTTTTCGAAAAGTGCCTACCATCTATGGTGGGGTGCAGATGGCGGACGTTATGTGGAGGAGGCGAATGAACCACGAGTTGCATCAGCTGTTGGGAAAACCATTCATCGTTCACACCGTGAAAATCGGAAGACTGCGGTGGGCCGGGAACGTAGCCAGAATGTCGGACAGCAATTCGGTGGAAATGGTTCTCGACAACAATCCAACGGGAACAAGAAGGCGAGGTGCACAGCGGGCAAGGTGGATCGATCAGGTGGAGGACGATTTACGCAGAACCTCCGCAGACTGCGTGGTTGGCGAAGTGCAGCCATGGACCGAGCTGAATGGATAAGTCTGTTTTGTGCAGCACAGGCCACTCCGGCCTTAGTCTGATAATAAATAAATAAATAAGCCAGAAAATATTCTGAACCGTATGAAAATGGCAGACTTCAGTGGGCTGGTCATTTATCCGTACTTTTGCCTCTAATTCTATTACAAACATGTAAGGTACACCGGGGCAAGTTGAAACGGTTTTTTTCAAAGTTGAAATTTGAAGTGCTGTAAAAAAATCATCCTTTGATAAATTTTTAATCCGTTTGCGGTGTTTGATAGTTCGGGCCAAAGATTATGCATAAAAAATAAGCAACCTTACCAAACTTTTTTATAAATATTTTGTATACTGAAAATATTGTTTTATATGCATTGTTTCAACTTGCCCCACATATCGGGGCAAGTTGAAACACTGCGCTATATACAAACATAACTTGATTTTGCCGTATTAAAAACAAAATATATGTACTCAGTGAGACTCAAAATCCACGAGGTTGTCAAGGTGACTGTACTGCCAGGATTCGCAAAAGAGTCCCATGTAAATTTTTGACGGTTTTTATTTTCTTTCAGAAATTAGCTCAAAATTGTCTCCTGTTTAAGAAAAATTGATAAAATAGTAGGCTTTGTTCTAGAAATTTGAAAATCAAATCCCATTTGTGTTGTCTCATCTTGATATTTACTCTCATAAAAGACACATTCCAGATTTTGATACTCTTTTACACAAAAATAAACTAAAATATGGAACTCTTATGCGAAAAAGGGCAGTATACAACAAAGTCACAAACGTAATTTTCAGGGACCAAATTCTAGAGATCGCACTACGCTGAAAATTTATCACACACAAAAATAATCGTGAACCAGCAAAAATACACCGTGATTTAATTCATGGATTCGGGAACACCAGTCACGTTTTCCAGAACGTTCCAGAAAACGTGACTGTGTCCCCAATACGTGGCTGTTGTTCACGAAAAAATACACCGTGCACTTGTTAGTTCACGAATTGGTTTGGTTTGGTTCTTTATTATAGACCTTTGAACCGTATTGGTTATTCGGGTCCGTTAAAAACAAAATAAAAAGGAATAGGATTACAGAGTTATTAATTCATTTTATCACTGTTACTGATTTCTTCATCTGCTTCTTGGTTTTGTTCATCATGGTGGTGTAGGGTTGTATCTCAACGATGATATTATTAAGCATGATTCGTTAAAGCTGGTGTGTACTTCTTGCGATTGGGACGTCCTGGTCTTCGTTTCGAGTTTTTCCTTTTGAGTTCTTTGATGTGGAGCATTCCATTGGATTCAACTTAATGCTGTTGGTTCTACTGATGATTGGGGTGTAGGGTTTTTTCTAGAGCTGCTGGTTCTGGTTTGGTTAGAGCATTTTTTGCAGTTTTACATCCTTTATGAAATCAATAGTTGCTTTGAGAGCTTTGGCATCATCTCCTAGTAACAAATGTAATGAGGATCCGAGTTTGTGTTTTTGTCTTTCTTTTTCGTAAATTCGGCAATCTTTTAGGATGTGTTCTACTGTGATTCTATTGGTTGAATTAATGAACGCTTTTTTTGCGTGCAAATTGATTACGTCCTACTGGTGACCGCTCGGATTACTTTTCAGGATGGTTAATTATTTGGTTCACTTGAATTGTGTACCTAATTAATTCGGTTGTGGCTTCTCCATAAATTCACATTAATTAACCACCGTATGTTTCATAAACTCCTCGATTAGAGAAAGAGGGGACTGTGGAAGTGAATGGTGGAGATACTGAAATGTTTACATGCTCTATGATTTACATTTTTGAGTGCCAGTGCTCACTACGAGGAGAAGTTGATTAAGAATCTCAAAACTAGACCATGCAGTTTAACCATGACCATTTTCATCCTTATCTTTAGTAAAGATTGTAGGAGGGCATTCATGGGCGGATGGAATTTATTAAATTTATTTTCAGAAGTTTGGACCTTTTCATAAATTTATGTTCTCCGACTGTATGTAGGGACCATGTTGAATACTGAAAAAAAAAATTAATTTAAATTGCGAGAGTGACGTTTTGAATCGTTGTTTCAACTTGCCCCACACCACGCATTTCTATTTGCCCCGATAGGTTAAAAATGCGGATCAATTTCAAACGACCATATTTCAAAAATTAAAATGGTTTTTCATTGATTTTTCATAATCATTATGCTTATTCAACATTGGATGATTGCCTACCATGCAAATTTGATGAAAAAACTATTCTAAACATCATTTTGGGACTTGTTTCATTGGCACGTCAAATAGTTGGTTTAGATTTTGCAAAGGGTGGAAAATAAACAATGACAGGAATTGCTTCTGGTAGCTGCAATCTTCCCGAAATGGCAGTCAGAAAGTGCGCTTAGAAGAGTAGTTTGTTGAAAAAATAATCAGGGCATTCGGTCATTTCAGATCTAAATTTCAGCTTCTGTTTCAACTTACCCCGCATTTCAACTTGCCCCGGTGTACCTTATGTCTAAGTTTGAAAGATGATATTAGCATTTCCATATCATTGTGAACAAAGAATTGATTTTTCAAATTAATGGTCAAGAGAACCCTTTGACAGTATGAGAAGTAACTCAACCAACGCTGTTTGCGGTCCTAACTTAATGTTTGTAATGCTATATCAAACAAAATGCTATAAAACCTATTCATGTTCTTGTTAATCACCCACACTTTTTGCTCCAACCGGGTTCGTCGTTTGCAATTCATCTCATTGTGTTACAAAGCGAGCATTGAAATCTTTTGTTTACTTTCCTTGAACAAATCGGTCGGTCGATCGCACTCGCACTCGCTCACGGCGGCAGCGCAGCGCTAGCAGCGGTGGCAAAAATAAATAATTAGACGCATGCGGTTGGTCTTCGGTTTGTTGTTCATTCTAAGTTAGACGTTTTAGATTTTTTTCCGCTTGTGTTAATCAAAGTGCCTACTTTTGCCACCACACGGTACGCTTGCGCGTGTGAAGTAAATTTGCATAAAATTTACACACAATCCCAATCCAGCTGTGAAGGGACCATTCGCTTGCACAAACGGTACAAAGTGCCCCTCGGCGAGACGAGTGTGGTCCAACTGGCAGTGGTTGGGGTTTTATGATTAATGTGATGAAATTGTAGCATGTAATTAAAAGTCGCAAAATGTGTGTATTTATAGAAAAAACCCGACTTAATCCACCTACAGTGAACGCAACCCTTCTTACACTTTTGAATGGTTGTGTGCCCAGTGCATATTACAATTTCTATGCATATGACCTTCAATTGAATGTAAAATAACTGATATTATCATGCTTTTAACGATTTCAAAATAAAAAAAGGGATATTTCTGGAAATTTAACAATTTTTAAAAAATACAAAAAGACTGCAGATTTTATTTTCCACCCTAAATGGCAATATTACAGCTTCTGTTTAAGCCCAAAAGAGTTCAAATCGGGTCATAGACGGCTGAGATATTGGTGTGACAATTCTTCATTAGTAGTCTGAAAATATGTCTCATATTCGTATTTCACAGATATCTCTGAAACCGAATTTCCAATTGCAGAAAAAAATGAATGGGTCCAATGACAAAAACATAGCTTTCGTTTAAAGATAAAATCGCACAAATCGGTCGAAGGACGACTGAGATCTTGATGGGACATATTTTACCAATGTGTGAAGTTGATACGTCTAATGCTTTATGTTCGTATTTCAAAGATATCTCCGGAACCCAATGTCTAATTGCAAAAACAAAATACATTGGGTTCAATGGCAAAGTCATAGCTTTCGTTTAAAGATAAAATCATGCAAATTGGTTTACAGACGGCTGAGATATTCATGTGACATTATTTTGTTAGTTTTCTGAAAATGCACTTCATGTTCGTATTTCTCACATATCTCTGGAACCAAATGTCCGATTGCAAAAAAAATTGAACTCGTACAATGACAAAGTCATAGCTTTCGTTTAGTGTTAAAATCGTGCAAATCGGTACACGGACGGCTGAGATCTTGATGTGAGATTTTTGTAACGCACACACATACGCACACACGCACACACACACACACACACACACACACACACACACACATACATACATGTGCTCAGTTCGTCGAGCTGAGTTGATTGGTATATACGACTTGGGTCTCCGAGCCTCGGATAAAAAGTCGGTTTTTCAAGCGATCTTTATACCCTTCTAAGGGTGTAAGAAGGGTAAAAGTCGTACTACACTTCTGCAGTGAGGCGAGAAATATGAGCGCACCGTGTCGTTGACGTAAATTTAGTCTTTCTCGAACACGGTGGCATACTGAAAGGTAAGGTTTTCACCCCAGGAAAGTATTCAAATTTCAAAAAATGCATTTCGCATTGCTCAAAGATTCTAGAAGATGCCAAATGGCTCCCATTTCTAATATTAAAAGACGATCATAAACCTGCTGTTTCTTCCTTCCTTCTAACAGTACGTGATCGATGTACATTCCAGCGCGTAGGTGAATTGATCTTAGTTTTTTGTTGAATGGGATCATAATATATTATCTACTATTTTGCCCCGGCTGACCTACAGCAGGCGTCCAAATGTCTACCTACTTTGTCAAATGGGTGACATTATCGGTCTAATGGGTAGGCTTATCTCGAGCAGCAGAAATATGAGCCCTTTGCAGTAGGTATCGAAGGGAAACGATGGTTTCCCAGCTGCAGTCTGCGAGGGCTCCTCAATCCATCATCTTCAATTCAGCCGGTACCTATTCCAAACTGACAGTTCAACCTTCTTTCCGATTACTTAATCCAGCGCACCGCGGTGTGGTCGGTGCTGCATTGCATCTGCGCAAGCACTTCAAACAGGTCCATGGATCATCTCGTGGAGAAGTCCAACGGCAAGTAGAATATAAGTGAGAGGTTGTTGCTTGAATTCCATTTACCTTCGGTCGAAAAGTTGAACGTTGAGTGCGATGCTTAATGCTTATTTGCAGAATTTCACGTTTTATCGGTAATAAATTTTCCCATCCCCTTCGTTCAGACGAGGGCGAGATGTGCAATATGCGATGCGCTTTGCTAGTGAGAGGTGTCTTTTCTATCAACATGTTGCGATAGAAATTGTTTTTTTTTTGGGTTGCAGCAAAGAACTTACTCGATAGCGTGAAATTAATGCTTAGGTAAACTTGTTCCAAGCAGGTTCATTCGTAGATTGAAGTTCTTGCAACATAATTGCCCGAGAAAAAGAGGCACATCTGCGATGGCGGAATTTTCGAATGCTTATCAAGTGGTTAGAGAGGAGGTCGTACAGAACTTATTGAAATCCGTTTAGATTAGTTAACTTGGTTCAATCGGTGAAGCAACGCGATGACGTTCTTTCATGATGTAACCTGTTTTACTATAGCAAGATTGCAGGATTACATTTCCATTCGAAGTTGATCTGTGTCGCACGATATACCGATAGAATAATTGACTATGGATTGGTTCTCAGCGAATAAATCTCGTTGATCTAAAAGATTGAACTTAATTTTAACAGTTAAACATTAACGCCCACGAGAAAATTTCAAGCCAATATCGAAAAGTTCACCAACAGAAGCATTTCCACCTCCTTTCTTTGGTTCCACATCATTTGCACCGTCTGCTTGTTGGTAATCGCCGCCAGGCAGTCAAGATCGCCGAACAAGCAATTTCGAGTGAGCTAAACGGTACCACACTGTGAGGCTTCGACCATGATCGGCTCTCGAGAAGTCCTCCAGCAAACAATAATCAAATAAATTATGATGATTAACATGAGTTCGTTGTTAAGACCAACTAAGGTGGCATTTGCGGTTTCTCTTGTAAGGTCGAAAGAAAGTATCTCAGCGAAATTGTATACAATTAGTTGCGCTGCTTGCGGCAAGCGATAAACAAGGATGCCCGCAAGTTTGGGGAGACATTCTCACTATTAGTGGTTGGGGATAAAATTACTGGTTTGGGGGAAATCATCTTGATGACTAGTTTCGCAACAACCGATGTTTGCCAGAAGATGCCATTCGTTCCGAATGCCAATCGATAGAAAATCGGTTCTTCCAAAACTCATGAACATAACGTCACGAATCAAAATAATTTCTAGTTTTAGTCACATTCCCAATGCGAATTCTAATCTCAATGTCGATCCCAATCCAATGTATTGTCCCAATACCAATCTCTATAGGAATACATGTCTCATGCATTTTCAATGTTACGCAATTTTATTTCATTCTTGCTCCATGGATGGACGTCTTGCCACAGAAGCAAAAACTGTTAAATTTTGCATTCAGTCATAATTTGTGGGTGTCCCACTGTGCTACAAAATAAAATTTCTGACCTTCTGGCATCCTACCTTGATATGAACATTCATTGTAATCAGAGCTAGATTTGACTAGGGACAAATAATATTTGCAACATTGGCCGTTACAAAGTAACAATGTCGTTTTTTTTTTCTCAAAATTATTCGTAAACCTCATAACGTCGCGCGCTGATTGAGCCATCTGGTACCATCCGATTTCATTACCCTTGACGTTTAAGTGCGATGCAAATTTAATTAAATTAGTCAGCAACCCTCGGCCGAACAAATTAATTAAATTTGCATTGCATTTTAAGCATCAAGGGACACCCGTCCTTCTGCAGTTTCTGCGCGAATTCGATGCCTAAGTTCATTGTGCCACGCATTTTCTTTTGCATATTTTTGTATCGTATTTATGTACAGCAAACACCCGAGCCATTGAGTATGTCAATCACCAGCAATTAGTGGTTTTTGTTAACAAATAGTTACGATGCGAATCTTCACTTGATATTTTGGGATTTCCAAACAGCTTCTCAAAAAGTAAGAGACTGGGGCGAGGTGGGTTGAAGGTGATGTCAGGCAAAGAGGTCAGAGTTAGATGACTCCGCGATTAGCCTTTTAACGTGATTGAGCCTGATTGATTTCACCGCATGAATCGCGACTGGGATAGATCGACCATGTTGTACGTACATAGATCGATCGAACGAGCGGATGGAACGTGTGACAGTGAGAGATTGAACTGTCGTCTTCGTTGATTACAAATATGATGCAATGAATGGATGTGATTGATTGCGGAGTCACAGGTGGGTTTGCGAGGTAGTGAGATGGTTACCAGGTACATATTGCTAAGCGTAAAGGTGCGGTATGGTTTTATGCCTAGACCAGCGGTTCTCAACCTGAGTTACATGTACCCTGGGTACCTTCGCTGGCCTCAGGGCTACCTCGGATATAAATGCGTAATGGCGGATATTTTACAATTCCAATAAAAACTTATTAATAAAGTTTGGATAATTGTTTAATTTTTTATTCTAAGGCTTTGTATTGTAAATAATAGGCATGATGATTAGCAAATCAAAGCCTAGCAAATCTTGACTACCACAACCAACACAGTAGATGAAGGGCTGTAGGACAAAAGGTTAAAAAAGCGACGAAAGAACACATTTTGAAAGTCCTTAATGTGATGATATGTTAAGAATGTGTTTCTAAACCGAAATCTAGAATCTGATATATCAGAAGCGCCCATTTGAGAGGCTTAAGGACAATCCCCACGGAATCCAAATTTAAAAGTACTCATTTCAAAGGGGGTCAGAAGCCTCCTTTCAAGAGGGTCGGAAGCCTCCTTTCAAGAGGCTCAGGCCTCCTTTCAAGAGGCTCAGAAGCCTCCTTTCAAGAGGCTCAGAAGCCTTCTTTCAAGAGGCTCAGAAGCCTCCTTTCAAGAGGCTCAGAAGCCTCCTTTCAAGAGGCTCAGAAGCCTCCCTTCAAGAGGCTCAGGAAGCCTCCTTTCAAGAGGCTCAGGCCTTCTTTCAAGAGGCTCAGAAGCCTCCTTTCAAGAGGCCTGGAAGCCTCCTTTCAAGAGGCTCAGAAGCCTCCTTTCAAGAGGCCTCAGGCCTCCTTTCAAGAGGCTCAAGCCTCCTTTCAAGAGGCTCAGAGCCTCCTTTCAAGAGGCTCGAGCCTCCTTTCAAGAGGCTCAGAAGCCTCCTTTCAAGAGGCTCAGAAGCCTCCTTTCAAGAGGCTCAGAGCCTCCTTTCAAGAGGCTCGGAAGCCTCCTTTCAAGAGGCTCAGAAGCCTCCTTTCAAGAGGCTCAGAAGCCTCCTTTCAAGAGGCTCAAGCCTCCTTTCAAGAGGCTCAAGCCTCCTTTCAAGAGGCTCAGAAGCCTCCTTTCAAGAGGCTCAGAAGCCTCCTTTCAAGAGGCTCAGAGCCTCCTTTCAAGAGGCTCAGAAGCCTCCTTTCAAGAGGCTCTGAAGCCTCCTTTCAAGAGGCTCAGAGCCTCCTTTCAAGAGGCTCAGGCTTCCTTTCAAGAGGCTCAGAAGCCTCCTTTCAAGAGGCCTCAAGCCTCCTTTCAAGAGGCTCGAAGCCTCCTTTCAAGAGGCTCAGAAGCCTCCTTTCAAGAGGCCTCAAGCCTCCTTTCAAGAGGCTCAAGCCTCCTTTCAAGAGGCCTCAGAAGCCTCCTTTCAAGAGGCTCAGAGCCTCCTTTCAAGAGGCCTGGAAGCCTCCTTTCAAGAGGCCTCAAGCCTCCTTTCAAGAGGCTCAGGCCTCCTTTCAAGAGGCTCAAGCCTCCTTTCAAGAGGCTCAGAAGCCTCCTTTCAAGAGGCCTGGAAGCCCCCTTCAAGAGGCTCAGAGCCCCTTTCAAGAGGCTCAAGCCTCCTTTCAAGAGCTCAAGCCTCGGAAGCCTCCTTTCAAGAGGCCTCAGAGCCTCCTTTCAAGAGGCTCGGAAGCATCCTTTCGAGAGGTTCGGAAGCCTCCTTTCAAGAGGCTCAGAAGCCTCCTTTCAAGAGGCTCGGAAGCCTCCTTTCAAGAGGCTCGGAAGCCTCCTTTCAAGAGGCTCGGAAGCCTCCTTTCAAGAGGCTCGGAAGCCTCCTTTCAAGAGGCTCGGAAGCCTTTTTTCAAGAGGAAGGAAGGAAGGAATTTCCGAAGGAGTACTTAAAGAACTTAAAGGAATATCTGGAAGAACTTATGAAAGCATTTCCAACAAAACGTTTGAAGGAGGTTTCGATGGAATTTTCAATGGTACAATGATTTCCTAAAGGGATTTCACAAGAAATTCAAAATCTAATTTCCCGACCAGTTAGTCGTAACAAAATTTTATCACAATTATATCAATATGTGTTACAAATAACAAAACTTGCAATAATTTTGTTATAAATTCTCTGTCAAAAATGGAGGAAAGAAATTTTTTATGATCGTCATAACATGATTATAACATAATGTGTTATGTTTATTTATACCGAAAAGAATTGCCTACATTTTTGGTAGATAGGAATTGGTAAGAAAACGAAAGTACCACCTACAGTATAACTTGAACCTACATTCAAAGTTGAACCAGCTGGACAAAGTTAATTGCCTACATTATGGATAATCATAATCTTTTCAAGAACATAATTTGTTATAGTATAAGCTATTCCCGACCAGTAGATAGTAACAGATTTATATCAGACCTTGTTATTCTGTTACAGCAGTTTTTTATAACAGCGGTTGTTATAAAACATGTACCATTAGTAGTTAAAATAACAAAAATTGTAACAAAATCTCTTCTAGTTTGAACAAAAATATTACTAAATATGTTATTTATTGAACAAAAATATAACTTGTTGTGTTACATAAAAAGTGGTGAAAATAGCTTATACTATAACAAATTATGTTCTTGAAAAGATTGTGATTATCCATAATGTAGGCAATTAACTTTGTCCAGCTGGTTCAACTTTGAATGCAGGTTCAAGTTATACTGAAAGTGGTACCTTCGTTTTCTTTCCAATTCCTATTTACCAAAAATGTAGGCAATTTTTTTCGGTATAAATAAACATAACACATTATGTTATAATCATGTTATGACGATCATAAACATTTTCTTTCCTCCATTTTTGGCAGAGAATTTATAACAAAATTATTGCAAGTTTTGTTATTTGTAACACATATTGATATAATTGTGATAAAATTTTGTTACGACTAACTGGTCGGGTTTTCACCTCTATTTATGTAACACAACGAGTTATATTTTTGTTCAATAAATAACATACTTAGTAATATTTTTGTTCAAACTAGAAGAGATTTTGTTACAATTTTTGTTATTTTAACTACTAATGGTACACTGTTAAAAATTATGAAAATTACACGCCGTGGAAATATTTAACTGCTTATTTTTGTGTTCAATAGCCTCTTATTTTACATTCAACTTTTACTTGCATACAATATTAAATACAAGCTCAATAGTAACGGTGACCTGTTGTAATTTTAAAAAGTGATGGAAAAATGGGTCGAATCGAACGGAGCCTTTTTGTTACATCATATATGCTGTAACATTTCTATACTGTGTACATGTTTTATAACAACCGCTGTTATAAAAAACTGCTGTAACAGAATAACAAGGTCTGATATAAATCTGTTACTATCTACTGGTCGGGTTCCCAAAGGAACTCCTATAAAATCGAAAGATTTCTCCAAGTGATTTCCCGGTGATATGATCGAAAATTTTTTTTTCAAGGAATGTTTGAAGGAATCCTGGAAATTCTGAAAAAAAAATTCAGAAGAATGGAAGAGTTACTGAAAAAAATACTGAGGAACGTCCTTTGTTATTCCTTAATGGATTTCCTGGAGGAAGTTCTGGATGATTTTCTGGAGCATGTTCTAAAGGAATTTATGGAAGGTTTTTTTTAGGAAAGAATCTCTAAAGAAATGCCTCTAGGTGTTTCTGAAAGAATCTCCATAGGAATTTCTGGTAGAATTTCCTGAGGAGCTTCGGAATGAATTCCTAAAACAAATTCAAAGAAATTTCTATAGCATTTTCCGAAGAAATTCCTACGCGAATTTTCAAATCCTTAAGAAATTTCCAAAGGAGTTCGTGGAGGAGTTTCCGAATGAATCCCCTAAGAAATTTTCCAAGCATTTTCCGTAAAAAAACGCCGAAATATTTTCCGTAGGTGTTTCTGAAGGAGTTTCGAAAGGGTGATATTAACCAAGAAATTGCTGAAGGATTTCGTGAATGACAGTTTGTGAAAAATTGTAAATCGGCATGTAAACAAAATCATCAAAGAGATTGAAAAAAAAAATAATTTGTCGATATCCAGAAACAGTAGAGCCTGTGGCAGCCCGAAAACCGAATATGAACGGTTGAAGCTGTTGGAATTCCAATAAATTGAGATTGTTTTGAATATCACAAATTTCTAGGCTGACCAGATTATTTTAGTGAAAAAACGGGACAAACGCACCTGCAAAACGGGACATGTCAAAAAACCTTGTGAGAAAATTCAAGAGCTGTGGAAATTTCAAAATTTATGGGCTTAATTTTCATTTTTCGTTTAAAATGCTAGAGAAATTTTTCAGAGTATATCATTCACCACCATAACCTTCTATTGCATTAAGTTAGTTGTGGAAAAACACTTAAAATAATTCACCCTTCAAAGGAGCGCGGAAAAAACAGAAAGGAACATTATTCACATTAATAACGCATTTCTACAATTTTTTCAATTGTGGGGTTTTGAAATTTTTAATCTACTCTTAAACATGGATTTTATTAATGACCAATATCAAAAACTTCCCAATTCTGAACAATTGAAAATAACAAAAAAATAGTTAAAGTACCTGTCAAAGGGCATATGCGAAAAGAGCAATAGAGTAGGATTATAGATTTTTCGTGCTAAAATCCTTTTTCATGAATATAAGTGAGGGAAAATCTAGGAATAAGAATAACAAGAATCTCAGCAAGAAAAGAACATTGATATGATGTAATTATTACATTATTACATTATTTTTTTTCTTGGTTGATGACTTGTGAGGGAAGTCATATTTTTTATTTTTTTGGAAAAGATGTTAAATTTTGATACACATAGTTAAGTTTGCCATTTTAGGTTGTTTTTATGAGATATTGCGAAAAAAGATTCGGCTGCCGGTGGGACTGGAACCCACACTATTCCATTAAGTACACGGATGTATTACCAATTATACAACAGCTGTCCTTGCGAGAAGTTGTTCCATAACCAGCTAATAACGATGGGATATCAGTCCATTCCCCGTATCTATCGAATCTGCTTTGGCAACATTTCACACCCTGTTCTCTCTATTACATTAATAAAATGTAAAATTTAATTGTTTCCATGAATATGGTTGGCGCATGTGCTTAAATGTAAAATCCCCATATTTTTTTATCGAAATTGATTTAAATAACACTAAAAGTAGCTTCACACATCGGGAATCTTGTCCATTTATTTTGTTTCAATGTGCTTCTAAAACGACGCGACTCATGCAATTTCGTTGCCAAAAGTAAAACAAATCCCGGGTAATTTATAGGCTGGTTCACAACTCGGACCCTCGGAAATCTCCGCCGGATTGTAGGTATTTTGAATCGGGCCGAAATTCTAACTTCCTTCAACGAAATCCCATAAATCCCGCCCACACATATGGGGGCGAAACTTGCAGACAAGCCCCTGATCTGTAAACTAGCCTTAAAGTACGTGAGGACCGAAATCCGAACAAACTTTTCCTCAGTTTGAAACTGCCTCAAACTCGATTTGTTCAACTGATTTCTAAATTTTTTATTGTCGTCGATTTTTTACAGTAGCTGATTTCGAAATATTCAGAATTATTCAGAAAGACTTGATTCTAGAATGACTAGATTGACTTGAAGAGAATGATTCCTAATGTTTCGAAAAGAATCAATCTATTGAAAATGTGTAGTTAAGCAGATTTGAAAAGAAAAAAAACAGAATTACCTACTTCGCAGGAAAAAAAAATCGTAAATGAACTTAATTTTGTGGGGTTCGTGCCCGTGCGGTTAGCGACGTCAATCGTCTAGACGCATGTGCTATGTGGGTTCGATTCCACTCTGGCTCGATTCTCCACTGATCCACTGGGTGTTATATGTCCGTTGTCTTATGCTAGGTGTTTACTTAAGTGTTCAGTCTGTACCTGGTCATAGACGGTGTTCCTGTATATTAATTAGAATGTTTGTCCCTGCGCTGGATTTTATTGACGTTGAGGCCTGACCTGATATGCAGGATGTACTTGTCAACCAAATTACCGGTTGCGTTTAATCCATTGATGAAATTAGTCAAATTTTTAATGGCTTCGAAATAAGCAAAAAAAAAATGATTGAAATGAAACTGTATGAAGAAATCTCCCGTTTTCACCCATTGTCATTAATTGTGAAAAACCTCAAAAAGCTTTCTTTGAAAATCAGCACAAATAACATAACATCTTACACTTTTTTACGGGGTGCGTCCACTTTCTTTGTATTCGGTTTTAGATTCCTGCCTAAAATATTGATTTTTTTTATTTCGGTAGAATCAATGAAAAAACGGGACAAATTGAGGATTTTTCAGATTACAACGGGACAACACAATAAGGTCTAAAAACGGGACTGTCCCGTTAAATACGGTACGTATAGTCAGCCTACATATTTCTGAGTTGGAATTGTTTCGTTGATAATTGGATTTCATTTCTAGAAGACAAAAAAGAAAACCCGACTTAATCCACCTACAGTGAATGGAACCCTTCTTACACTTTTGAAAGGTTATGGGTGCACTGCATATTACAATTTCTATGCATAAATATGAACTTTAATTGGATAACAAATAAACGAAGTTTTATGCTCGTAAAAAAGTTCGAATCAGTTGGTAAATTTTTTTCGGATTTCAGAGATATCAGCAGCAAGTGTGAAAGTCGTATATTAATAAAAAGCGAAATAAGCTAAGAAAACACTAGTGATAATTTTTTATCGATTTCAATATAAAAAAGGGATATCTTTAGATTTTTTGCCTTTCTCGTATACTAAGTATACGGTAAAGGCTATATGATCGCTCAAAAACAAACTTTTATAGAAGGCCCGGAGACCCATAGTGTTATATACCAATCGACTCAGTTCGACGAATCGAGGTGATGTCTGTGTGTGTGTGTGTGTGTGTGTGTGTGTGTGTGTGTGTGTGTGTGTGTGTGTGTGTGTGTGTGTGTGTGTGTGTGTGTGTGTGTGTGTGTGTGTGTGTGTGTGTGTGTGTGTGTGTGTGTGTGCAAAACTACTCAAAAATGTCACTCATTTTCGGGCACTTATCCTCAACCGATTTGCTCGCAACAAGTTGCATTCGACGCAGAATCCTGTCCCATTGTTTCCTATTTGAAATTGGCCAGATCGGACTATGGGATCAGAAGTTATGGCCAAAATACAAATTTATTTTCAACCGATTTGCTCGCAACAAGTTGCATTCGATGCAGAATCTTGTCCCATTGCTTCCTATTTGAAATTGGCCAGATCGAACTATGGGATCAGAAGTTATGGCCAAAATACAAATTCATACAAAAAAATCGCGTAAAAAATGTCACTCACTTTCCGGGCACTTATCCTCAACCGATTTGCTTGCAACAAGTTGCATTCGATGCAGAATCCTGTCCCATTGTTTCCCTATTTGAAATTGGCCAGATCGAACTATGGGATCGAAAGTTATGACCAAAATACAAATTCAAACGAAAAAATCGCGTAAAAAATGTCACTCATTTTTCGGGCACTTATCCTCAACCGATTTGCTCGCAACAAGTTGCATTCGACGCAGAATCCTGTTCTATTGTTTCCTGTTTGAAATTGGCCAGATCGAACTATGGGATCGAAAGTGAGGGCCAAAATACAAATTCATACGAAAAAATCGCGTAAAAAATGTCACTCATTTTCCGGGAACTTATCCTCAATCGATTTGCTCACAACAAGTTGCATTCGACGTAGAATCCTGTCCCGTTGTTTCCTATTGAAAATTGGCCATATCGGACTATGGGATCAAAAATTATACCATTTTTGCCTTTCTCGTATACTAAGTATACGGTAAAGGCTATATGATCGCTCCAAAAACAAACTTTTTATAGAAGGCCCGGAGACCCATAGTGTTATATACCAATCGACTCAGTTCGACGAATTGAGGTGATGTCTGTGTGTGTGTGTGTGTGTGTGTGTGTGTGTGTGTGTGTGTGTGTGTGTGTGTGTGCGCACAAAACGACGCAAAAAATGTCACTCATTTTTCAGGCACTTATCCTCAACCGATTTGCTCGCAACAAATTGCATTCGACGCAGGATCCTTTCCCATTGTTTCCTATTGGAAATTGGCCAGGTCGGACTATGGGATCGGAAGTTATGGCCAAAATACAAATTTATACGTAAAAATCGCGTAAAAAATGTCACTCATTTTTCGGGCACTTATCCTCAACCGATTTGCTTGCAACAAATTGCATTCGACGCAGGATCCTGGCCCATTGTTTCCTATTGGAAATTGGCCAGGTCGGACTATGGGATCGGAAGTTATGGCCAAAATTCAAATTTATACGTTAAAATCGCGTAAAAAATGTCACTCATTTTTCGGGCACTTATCCTCAACCGATTTGCTCGCAACAAATTGCATTCGACGCAGGATCCTGGCCCATTGTTTCCTATTGGAAATTGGCCAGGTCGGACTATGGGATCAGAAGTTATGGCCAAAATACAAATTTATACGTAAAAATCGCGTAAAAAATGTCACTCATTTTCGGGCACTTATCCTCAACCGATTTGCTTGCAACAAATTGCATTCGACGCTGAATTCTTTCTGATTGTTTCCTATTGAAAATTGGCCAGATCAGACTATGGGATTGGAAGTTATGGCTAAAACGCAAACTTTTACGAAAAAATCACGTAAAGAATGTCACTTATTTTTTAGGCATTTATCTTCAGCTGATTTGCTCGCAACAAGTTGCATTTGACGCATAATCCTGTCCCAATGTGTCCTATTGAACATTGGCCAGATCGAAATATGGGGTCGGAAGTTCGAAACACAATTTTTGCCTTTTGCCTAAAAAGTATACTTTCCGTATATGTTCGCTCCAAAACCAAATTTTTACAGAAGGCCTTGAGTTCCATAGTGTTATATACCAATCGACTCAGCTCGACGAACTGAGATGATGCCTCTGTGTGTGTATGTGTGTGTGTGCGCCCATCAAAAGTGCGAAAAGTTTAGCTCACTTTTTCGGTACTTATCCTCCGAACCGATTTACTTGCAACAAGTTCCATTCCACGCGAAATCCTGCCGTATTGTTTTCTATTGAAAATTTGGAAGATCGGACTATGGGCACAGAAATTATGGCCAAAATAGTTTGTGTTATAAAAAAGCGTGTAGAAAAGCCTAGCTCACTTTTGATGCACTTACCCTCGATCGATTTACTCACAACAAATTGCATTGAACGCGGAATCCTGTTCTATTATTTTGAATCCTGTTCTATTATTGAAAATTGGCCAGATTGGACTATTACCTTAGAAATTTGCCTTAATTTTTGCCTTTCTTGTGCAACAAAGTTGTACCGAAAGGCTATAATTTCTCTTCGAAAGCGAACTATCGGACCAAGGATGTTATCGATGATTTAGTAATTTACGTTCGATCATTTAGTAGTTTGTGAATAACTCATTACAGAAGCTGAATTTCAAAATGTGTTGTATGGTGGACTTCTAGTGCGAAGGTTTTTCTACAACTCTGCCTAATGGATTGTTGTTAGAATTCCACTAATGACGAAGTTATAGCGCTAGTTGCAGTAGCTTTAACTAAATGATTGGAATGTTATCATTTAGTCTAAGTTACTGATACTATAGCTATAACTCGGATACTAGTGGAATTCAAACAACGAGCTATTTGGCAGAGTTGTAGAAAAACCTTCGCACTAGGAGTCCACCATACAAATACATTTTGAAATTCAGCTTCTGGAATGAGTTGTTGACAAACTACTAAATGATCGAACGCGAATTACTAAATGATCTATAACATCCTTGTCGGATGCTTCCACACTGATATACTTCTCTCCCTCTTCATACGGGAGTTTGGCAGAAGGACGGTCATGAGATTTATACCATAACAAATATTGTCCTTCGCTCGCTTGATGGGAATGACATTTTCATTTTATTTTTGTGTAATCGGAGCTTCAGTTTAACAAACATCCAAAACTTATATCCTTAAAATATATGACTGGGTAAAATAAAACAGGGGTATGTACGCCAAAAAGATTGGAAAAGAAAAAAAATGTCGAAATTAGCATATTGTTGATCAAGTTGAAACCCGAACCGAGGTTTCGCGTCAATCACATTTTCTGGCATTTCGGATGTTGCAACTGCATCGCGAGTGGTGCGCATCTATGCCATAGTCATGCACCACTCGCGATGCAGTTGCAACATCCGGGAATGGGACAAAATATGATTTTCGGTTTTCAACTGGATCTACAGTATCTTTGCTCGAAATAATCCGATTTTTATAGAACGGACAAGGATCTTTTTTTCTTTTTACTCCTAGTAAGCTAGTAGTTCATCTATTTTCAAGCATACACATTTTACGAAGGTCGAGAAAGGCATTATCACCGCTAGGTGGATTAATCAGGGTTTTTTAATTTTCAATAACAATACACAAAGGCTGCAGATTTGATTTGCAACCAAGCCCGATGATTAGCAACCGCTGAAGCCCGAACGAGTTCAAATCGAACCATAGATGGCTGAGATATTGATGTGGCAATTTTTTATGTTTTCTAAAAATATGCCTCATGTTCGTATTTCACAGATATCTCTGGAACCCAATATCTAATTAAAAAAAAAATAATGGGTTCTATCACGAAGCCATAGCTTTCGTATAAAAATGAAAGCGTGCAAATCGGATCACACACGGCTGAGATCATTATGTGACATTATTTTGTTAGTTTTCTGAAAATGCACTTAAGATTCGTATTTCACGAATATCTCTGAAACTAAATTTCCGATTGAAAAAAAATTCAATGTGTTCAATGGCAAAGACATAGTTTTAGTTTAAAGATAAAATTATGCAAATCGATTCACAGACGGCTGGGATCTTGATGTGACATTATTTTGCACTTAATGTTCGTATTTCTTAAATATCTCGGAAACTAAATGTCCGATTGCAAAAAAAATTTCAATGCGTTCAAGATCAAAGGTATATCTTTCGTTTAAAGATAGAATCATGCAAATCGGTTCACAGACGGTTGCGATCTAGATGTGACATTTTTATTGTAACGCACACACGCGCACACACATACATACACATGCTCAGTTCGTCGAGCTGAGTTGATAGGTATATATGACTTGGGTCTCCGAGTCTCGGATAAAAAGTCGATTTTTCAAGTGATCTTAATACCCTTCTTAGGGTGTAAGAAGGGTAAAACAGATTTCTAAACATCGACAATATACAAAGTGTCCTTTTATAAACTGAACAGTCATTCTTTCAATTTTCTAAAAAAAAACATCCAGGGGAGTTTAAAAATTAATATTTAGATTTAAGTTAAATAAATCTCTTGGGGAATTTCTGAAGGAATACTTGAAGTAATACCCAAAGAAATTCTCAGATAAATCTAAGAAGAATGTCTGAAGTTCCTTTATGATTTCTTTTAAAAATACTTCAGCAATTCGTTTAGTATTTTGGGAGGAATCCATGGGATAATTTATAAAGGTATTTATCAAGTAATCCCAGAAGAAGTTCTGGAAGAAATTTCTGTGTGGCAGTGAAATAGCACTTGCCGTTTACTATATAAGTAAATATTAAATGCCTTTGAAACCATCGAAGTAGGCCTGATACCAGTAATCGAATAAACAATAATCGAAGCAGTCGTTGCACGTGGATGTCAATCACACGTGCTGCACCATCGTAGGTAAAAGGTTTTCTTGGAGACTCCCGCTTGTATATTAACGGAACAAACTCCACAGTTTCTGTAGGAATTTCCCAAGGAATTCCTGGAGAAACCTCGGAATTTCTTCGAAATTTCTATTTGGAATTTCTTCCTAAAACCCTTTAGGAATTGCTTAAAAAAATGCGTTTAGGAACTTCTTCGGGAATCCTCCTTTCTTTAAGATTTTCATTGGAAATTCTTCGAAATATTCCCCCAGAAATTACAAATTCGTTTCGGATTTTTTTTTTCGGGTACTTAAATTCCGTCATAAATTCAAACGGATTTTTTTTTCAATAATTGATTCGGGAATTCTTTCTGCAACCCTTTTGGAAATTCCTACACGAATTTCTTCGCAAAATGCTCAACAAATTCTTTCGGGAGAAATTTCTTTCAGGCAGAGACAATTCTGCCTTTAGGATTAATTTTAAATAATCTGGTACACATTTCAAGCTTAGATTTACAATACCAATACTTTATTTGACATTGGCTGACTTGGACCTAAAAGCAACCCGACATCAGTTTTGACTTTGACAGAACTTTTGCTTAATATCGACTAGACATTTATCCGACATTGAGTATGCTTAAAATCTCATTAACTCAATATTCTCCAATACCTCGGGGGAATTCTGTGGATCATGTGAATTGAAGAAAAAAGTAACAATAATGCCTCTAGGTGATAAAATTAGACTCCATAAGATGATGTCATCCCTACATGAATGATCATAAGTAACTCTAATACCAATGCACAAACTGCCCGAGCAGCACACTTAAGAGCCAGTTCGCGAGAAGCGCGACCCCCTTTCCAAGGGAGGTTGCAACGATGTTCTCCGATTTGGATGAAATTTTCAGGGTTTGTTCATATATGTAAGAGAAGACATTTAGCAAATTTTCAGATTTTTTCATTGAGGGGAAGTGGGGTAAAACGGCCCTTCAAAAATTATTGTTCAAAAATCGCCAAAAACAAAAAAATGCAATAACTTTGGCAATGAGTGACCGATTTTGTTTAAATTTTTCACGTTGTTTCTACTCAATTAGTACTTTATACCAAGTGGTTAATAGGGTTATAAAGTTGTTTACTTTAGGAGAAAATTGACTTTTTCGATAAAAAATGGTCGTTTTTCCAAAGGGAATATTTTTCACCAACAGATCTAGGATAAAAAACTAAACCCGTAAGGCAATTAAGGAACTAAAGAGCTTTCATCTCATATATAATTCAGAAGCGCCAACTCAAGAATTTCTTAGAAAATTGCAATTTTCTGCAACACTGTTTATTCTTAAGAAAGTTCGCACAAATTTCGACCCTACTTATGTTGATGTTTTCCGATCTGGTGAAAACTGTCCAAACTTTTTTGTCTCAGTTGAAATTAAAAATCAGAATTTTCTATTAGGGGAGTGTAGGGTAAAATAGCCCTATAAAAAATGTCAAAAAATATATCATTTTTGTATGTGAGTTCTAGCAGAAAATACATAAGTTTAAACAACTGTTTCTTCTTCCTTTCAATTCATCTATATTTTTCGTCTCAATAGATACGTATATCCTTCGCTGATCTATATTAGATAGCAAACTATTTGCAGAACAATTTTCAACAGAAGTAAAATAGGACCAAAATAAGTGCCTTAAACATTAGCACGTCTTTCGCAAACTGAAACAAAAATGAACGATTTCGGCGAACGTGCTTGTTGATATTTTTTTTGAATAAGCTACAATTAATGTGGGTACCGGTAGTGATGTTGCTTTTACATCTATGCGAACAAAAAACAATTATTCTTAACGACAAATGAGCAATTTCGGTAAATTGGGTAAAATAGCCTTGTAAAAATAAAATGTCAAAAATTCAGAAATTTTTATATGTGAGCTCAAGCAGAATATGCATCAAACTTATTGAAACTTATTTTAGTGCGCCGACTTGAGAATAATCAATCAAATTATGAATTTCTGCACATTGCACTGTTTGTTTACAAGCCAGTTTGTGAGAATCGCAACTCCATTTTATCGATGTTTCAGAATCTGGCTGAAACTCACAAGGTTTATTTCTATATGTAGATGAAACTGTTTGGCAAAATATTGGGATGGGGAGAGCGAGGTAAAATAGATCTCAAATATAAATAATGGTACGAAACAAGATAATCGTAACCACACTTCTTAGATTTGATTATTCCGTCTCAACTGGCAACTAATCTAGTGATTTTGCTAGTTTGCCTCGAAATTCTTCCAAGCTTAGTATTTTTATGGTTTTTTATCTGTCAACAATTAAATCCTTCACAATCTCTCAATCTCAAAAAATAACGTGAACTAGTCAACTAGTCATGTCATTTCTATAATATTCCGTCATTTCTATAAACTCCCGTTCAAAAATATTGTTCCACCGAAATATATTCCCACCAGTTCCTCCATGGTGACGTCTTAATTGCAAGAACGATGCATGGTTCAAGAAATACGTAAAGCAAAATTAAATGCTTTAGCTAGTTTCCATCCATTCGGAAGTGAGAATATTTGTTTTGGTACTTTGTTTGTTACATTGGTACTTCAACACGGTAGTCTATTCCTCGGAGAAAAAAGCAATAGATAGATTTCTCAAAAAGTATTGCAAGCTGTTACTACCCAAGTACTACTTCTTAGCAAACCACACCTTATGGTTGGTTGGAAATATGTTCATATAAGGTTAGCAAAGATTTCAAGAGAAAAAGGCTGATATTTAAGGCATCCTTTTTACAATCAACTACACAGTTTTGTTGAGTTACTCAAGCACTTTCAGGTGATGTAAATTAAGCCGAGAATAAAACAGTTTTGCTTGGTAATCTTTAAATTAATTGATTAAGCGATCTACAATTTACATACTTTATCTATGAGTGTAGAAACGTGTATCCTAAAATTTGAAGTATTTTCATGAGGGGTGTGTTTTCAAATCGTCAGACAATTGATACACTATCCTATTCAATAACACATTACATTGTTACGCTCTCCTTGTAAAAAATCAGCTCGTTGTAGAAAAAAAAGGTTTCTCCCGTATTGTGCCAAATGAATTTGGCACTTTGTTAAACTTTGGAGTGTTTTTTACACAGTTGTGTAAACATAGAATCGAGGGTATTCCATTACCTATGAGATAAAATTGTCCAACTCTTGAAAATATATACACCCGATTAGAACTGGTATAGTCCATTCAGTCAAACATTTGGTTTAGATTGTATCTCTGTAATATTAGCTAGCAGTTTGAAGGTTAGTAATTCAAAATGTATGAATGGTACACGGTTTGACGTTTTTGCACAATAAACTTGCAGAATTTGGTTTAAATTGATAATGATGGAGGATGAAAGAGAGTTATGAATACCACACAATCGTTACAAGCTACAAAAACAAGCCTATGGTAACCTGATGCAAGTAGGTACAAAAGAAAAATATAATCTGAGAAGTAGCTCCACCAACAAGCTACACAGATAAAAATATGTTGTGATTTTTTAAATGTATTTCCATCACGGATACAAATTTCATCCATTTGCTTCAAAAATATACATGTTTATTTCCAAAATGGTAATATGTTTGAATCAAACATATTTATTTTTAAAACCAAATTAAATCCCTGTTTGTTTTATACATTCACTAGTGGGCAGCCCCTCGCTCGCTCTTGCAAAAGTAAACAAACACTCGAGTTCGGATCGGAAGCAGCAGAGGAGTGGAACCAAGAGTAGAAGCAGATCTTTTCTTGCTTCCAAATTAATGATAAGGATGTTTTTCAGGTACAGAAAGGTAAGTAAATGAAATATGAACGTTTGGAATTGTGAAATCTGGTAGTCAAATGCTACCAGAATATGAAAATTGGTAAAATTGATATCAAAATATTATGAGTGGTCGAACCAAAACAATAATATCCATGTTTGCTTCAAACATTTAGCTGGTTGAAACAACTTGAAACGCACATTTGATTCAAAAAAAAAGTTTTCGTTCGCTTCAAATGCAACAATATGTTTGATCCAAACATATTTATTTTTGATGCCAGAACAAACTGAATTTATGTTTGGATTTACCTAGAATATGTTTGTTCTTAACGTAGTTTTTTCTGCATATGCACATATTTGGAGCATGCAAATAAACGCAACATTCAATCGATCTTACTATTCTTTTAAATCGAAATAAATTTAAACGGTGCTTGCTTGTAAAGTTCAATCAAATTGAATTGAATATCGAATGTTAATTCGTTTGATGGGTTCAGCTGCAATTTTCCACGTCGTTGAATTTTCAAAATTATTTGCTGTGTATGTTTAAACGTTACGAAATTGCTCATTTGCCGTTAAGAATAATTGTTTTTTGTTCGCATAGATGTAAAAGCAACATCAGTACCGGTACCCACAGTAATTATAGCTGATTCAAAAAAAAAACAACAAGCACGTTCGCCGAAATCGTTCATTTTTGTTTCAGTTTGCGAAAGACGTGCTAATGTTTAAGGCACTTATTTTGGTCCTATTTTACTTCTGTTGAAAATTGTTCTGCAAATAGTTTGCTATCTAATATAGATCAGCGAAGGATATACGTATCTATTGAGACGAAAAATATAGATGAATTGAAAGGAAGAAGAAACAGTTTTTTAAACTTATGTATTTTCTGCTAGAACTCACATACAAAAATGATGTATTTTTTGACATTTTTTTATAGGGCTATTTTACCCTACACTCCCCTAATAGAAAATTCTGATTTTTAATTTCAACTGAGACAAAAAAGTTTGGACAGTTTTCACCAGATCGGAAAACATCAACATAAGTAGGGTCGAAATTTGTGCGAACTTTCTTAAGAATAAACAGTGTTGCAGAAAATTGCGATTTTCTAAGAAATTCTTGAGTTGGCGCTTCTGAATTATATATGAGATGAAAGCTCTTTAGTTCCTTAATTGCCTTACGGGTTTAGTTTTTAATCCTAGATCTGTTGGTGAAAAATATTCCCTTTGGAAAAACGACCATTTTTTATCGAAAAAGTCAATTTTCTCCTAAAGTAAACAACTTTATAACCCTATTAACCACTTGGTATAAAGTACTAATTGAGTAGAAAAAACGTGCAAAATTTAAACAAAATCGGTCACTCATTGCCAAAGTTATTGCATTTTTTTGGTTTTGGCGATTTTTGAACAATAATTTTTGAAGGGCCGTTTTACCCCACTTCCCCTCAATGAAAAAATCTGAAAATTTGCTAAATGTCTTCTCTTACATATATGAACAAACCCTGAAAATTTCATCCAAATCGGAGAATATCGATACAAGAGGGGGTCGCGCTTCTCGCGAACTGGCTCTTAATACAAAAATGGTTGCAGCTACTTCACTGTGACTGAATCTGGTCACATAGGAGCTGCAGTAACTTACGTGGAACATGTGTGCTGCTAGGGTGATTCAAATATCAATGTACCAACTGATTCCAATACTTCTTAAGCTCCTTTGCGATTTGATGGGTCTATATACGATTCGAAACTGAAGCTACATTCCCTAGATTATGGGAAAATGAAAACTATTCTAGAGAAACGGTCCAATAACTTTATTAAAAGAGCTCTCCACAACGCAAGGAGTTTAACTAGCAATATTGAAAACTATCGTTCTTTCGTTGTTAATTCAAAATTAGATGTTCTATCTGTTGTAGAAACCTGGCTCACGAGCATATCAGTTGAACTTGAGGGATACAAAATTATTAGATCTGATCGCGATAATAAGAACAAATCAAGAGGGGGTGGAGTCGTCTTTTATGTGAGAAAAAATCTCAAATTCTCTGTTATCACAAAATCTGGAAAAGAAAGCGAAATTGAATACTTGTTTATCAAATTAAAACAGGCCAACTTAGGCTGTGGAGTCGTCTATAAACCCCCAGACGTGGCAGTTGCTAAACTAGATACAGTTTTCTGTATTGTTTCTGAATTTTTTTCTACAGAACCCAATATTTTGGTTACAAGCGATTTCAACGTCAATTTGATGATGGAGAACTCTAACAAGACATTAAAACTAACTAAACTAATCATTTAACTAAACTAATCATTTAAGCGCATTATCCTTTAAACTGATTCCAACTCATCCAACTTGTCACACGCCCGGTTCTGCATCCACCATTGATTTATTCACAAGTAATTGCACAGAGAACATGAAGAACGTTTATCAGTCATCAGTGGGAGGAATTAGCGATCATGATTTTATTTGCATTGATTACAAATTCAAGCTTCCTAAACCTGGTGATAATGTATACTGGACACGTGAATATCACAAAATTAATCAATCGACTTTTCTGTCTGATTTACGTAGCGTAAATTTTGATGGTGTGTTCAATTGTGTGGGGAGATTAATGGAAAACTAAAATGTTTCAATGATGTATTCTGTGTAGAGTAAGCCAACTACATATGTTACTATCCTATATTATATACTCGACTAGCTCACTGGGTACATATGAACCTGACTGGGTTCGCATACAAGGCTCCAGTCACAGTCAGTCAGTGCAAGCCGAGCGGTCACTCAGGTAAGCAGTGTGTCTAGAACTATCCCCACACAGTGCACAGTGGGAATTATTCGACAATAGTTACCCTTAATTGATTTTTTCAAGTCGCAAACAAGTGCGAGGGATAAAATAAAGGTGTACTTACGTAAAAATGTCCAACGAATCGATTGCGCTAGGTTTCGTAGACCGCATAGAACCGCAAGAACCTGTTTAACCCTGATTCTTCTATGACAAATGAGTAGCACATAACTGTTTCATTATTTTTTTCAAACAATAATATTCACATTCAACAAACAAATGCGTATCTTGTGTAAAAATGTGCAAGAAATCTTGTGGCACATGTAGTTTCTACCAACAGCAACATTCAGGCTCATTTAACTCCAATTCCCCTATACAATATTGCGATTCTTTATAGATTTAGCATTTTCTCAAATCGCAATTGGCTGCGTTATATGAACCAAAAGTATTCTTATATAGAAAAGTCCGATGAGTTGATGGCGCTATGTTTTGCTAACCTGAGGGCATGTAAAAAGCCGTTTTACCCCATTTCCCTGAGCGATATACAGAATGTTTATATTTTTGGCTTTTTCTTAAATCGCAATTGGCTGAGGTACATGAAAGAGGGCTACTATCATATGAAAAAGTCCGGTGAGTCGATTGGGCTAGGTTTCACTGACCGGAGGGCATGTAAAAAGCCGTTTTACCCCAATTTCCTGAACGATGTACAGAATTTTTATATTTTTGGCATTATTTTCAAATCGCAATTGGCTGCGGTATATGAACGAGGGCTATTATCATATTAAAACGTCCGATGAGTTGATTGAGCTAGGTTTCACTGATCGGAGGGCATGTAAAAAGCCGTTTTACCCCAATTCCCTGAACGATATACAGAATGTTGATATTTTTGGCATTTTTTTCAAATCGCAATTGGCTGCGGTATATGAACAAGGGCTATTATCATATGAAAAAGACCTGTAAGTCGATTGGGCTAGGTCCCACTGATCAGAGGGCATGTTAAAGCCCAATTCCCTGAACGATATACAAAATATTTATATAATTGGCTTCAGTATGTGAACGAAGGATTTTCTCATATAAAAACGTCCGGTAAGTCGATTGCGCTAGATATCACTGACCGGAAGGCATGTAAGAGGCCGTTTCACCCCAATTTCCTGAACGATATACAGAATGTTGATATTTTTACCATTTTTTTTAATCGTAATTAGCTGCGATGAGGGCTCTTATCATATGAAAAAGTCCGGTGAGTCGATTGGGCTAGGTTTCACTGACCGGAGGGCATGTAAAATGCGGTTTCACCCCGATTCCCTGAATGATGTACAGAATGTTGAAATGTTTAGCATTTTCTCAAATCGCAATTGGCTGCAGTATATTCTCATTTGGAAATGTCCAGTGAGTCGATTGCGCTAGGTTTTAGTGACCGCACGCAGGGTGCCCGCACAAATTATGGGCATAATGAACCATTCACTTGTAAGGACTGTTCAGTTTATTGAGAGGACATTTTTACATAACGATATTTATTGTATATTATTTATTGTATATTATAATGCACTGTCAATCAACTGTAATTTTTAAAAAGAGATAAAACAGTTTAAATCCAACAAAATGGCGACAATTGTCAAAGTTTCTCGAATTTCGCGTAAACATAAGCTTCCCAACAGATTTTTTCATAAACAAAATTAAATTGACAGTTTGTAAGAAAATTGTAAATCGGCATGTCAACAATATCATCAAGAAGATCGGAAAGAAACACACTGTCAATGATTTGTCGATATTTAGAAACAGTAGAGCCTGTGGCAGCCCGAAAACGGGATATAAACGGTTGAAGCTGTTGAAAATCCAACAAATTTAGATTGTTATGAATATCTGAGTTAGAATTGTTTCGTTGATAATTGGATTTCATTTCTAGAAGGCCAGACAATATATTCAACGAAGAGAAAACAGATTTTGAAAAAGATTGATGGTTTAAAAGCATCGACAATACAAAGTGTCCTCTTTATAAACTGAACGGTCCTTATGTGCCGCATTTTAAATCGTTGTGCAACTGAATTTGATTTTCATATCTCTCGCTCCAACCTTCGGAAAAAGTTTTGTCGAATACTTGCCGCCCCCCAAACCAATACACTCTAGTTTAATGTTAGTTAGTCAGGATATTTAGTATTAAGAATCTACAAATTGTAATATTTTTAAGTAAACATTGTATCTGTTGAAAAATGTAATTTCTGTGGATATGAAAAGAAGAGAAGGTTTTGCGCCCGTTTGAGGAAGGGATATGCTCTACTCAAGCGGGCTTTTCCCTGCTCCAAAATAAATAAATAAATAGACCGAAGGGCACGTAAGAGGCCGTTTTACCCCAATTCTCTGAACGACATACAAAATGTTTATATTTCTGGTATTTTCTCAAATCGCAATTGGCTGCGGTATATGGCCGAAGGTTTTTCTCATAAACTCAAAAGAAAAACGTCCAGTGATTGGGCTAGGTTTCATCTACTGGAGTGCATAAAGATTCCAACTTAATTCTTAATTCTAATAATAAAACTTAATTCTACAAAATCATATTGCTACTGTTTTTATTGGTTTAAGTTTAACTTAAGGGTGTTTCGTGATATGTAGTTTATTTTGCAATTTTCACGGGAATTCTTTTGTTGATAAAACCTTGGGAAACAAATGTGAGGTTATCTATATAATTGTAATTCACTTTTCTTAAATTTATACCGTAGTTATGATGAACCGTCTACGCTGTCACTCAAGCTGTTTCAGCACTACTTACATCATCGTCAAATTCTTCAATCATGATTGTGTCACTACAATTGTCTTCATCAATGGAAAAATCGTTCTGCTGATCCTTATATTGTTAGCGTTGAGGATTATTCGACTGCTCTAAGCAGGAAATTTTCGTATCCGCCCAAGCTAGAGCGGACTTCATCATATCACTTGTCCACTGCTGTTTTTCTTGATAGATTAATTCGATTATTTTTGTACTTCTTGTGACACCGCTCGCCTGCCTGTTCATCTATGAAGTTCATAGTGTACGGCTATGGGATGAAAACGATTAGTAAATAAAAGAACTGATTTGTTTAAATTAATTATTACCATTCGCTGTGAAATTTCTCCCAAATGTTTATATTTATGCAAGCATGGTGGCAGTTGTCGAGCAAAAGGGAACTCTTGTCGGATCAATAGCTCAAGCGTGTTATAAAGTACGTCTACTTTCAGATGATCGAGTTTCCTCGTCGATAAGGCCAGGCTACTTATCGATTCACCGGACTTTTTCATATGATAATAGCCCTCCTTCATATACTGCTGCCAATTGCGATTTGAAAAATATCAACATTCTGTATGTCGTTCAGGGAATCGGGGTAAAACGGCTTTTTACATGCCCTCCGGTCAGTGAAACCTAGCCCAATCGAATCACTGGACGTTTTCATATGATAATAGCCTTCGTTCATATACCGCAGCCAATTGCAATTTGAAAAAAAAATGCCAAAAATATCAACATTCTGTATATCGTTCAGGGAATTAGGGTAAAACGGCTTTCTACATGCCCTCCGGTCAGTGAATCGACTCACTTTCGACTCTTTCGAATATTATAATAGCCCTCGACTTTTTCATATTATAATAGCCCTCGTTCATAAACCGCAGCCAATTGCGATTTGAGAAAATGCTGAACATTTCAACATGCTGTATGTCGTTCAGGGAATTGGGGTGAAACGGCTTTTTACATGCCCACTGGTCAGTGAAACCTAGCGCAATCGACTCACCGGACGTTTTATATATGAGATAATCCTTCGTTAACATACTGAAAACAATTGCGATTTGAGAAAAAGCCAAAAATATAAACATTTTGTATATCGTTTTACATGCCCTCCGGTCAGTGAAACCTAGCCCAATCGACTCACTGGACGTTTTTATATGAGAATAGTCCTTGTTCATATACCGCAGCCAATTGCGATTTGAAAAAAAATGCCAAACATATCAACATTCGATATATTGTTCAGGGAATTGAGGTAAAACGGCTTTTCACATGCACTCCGGTCAGTGAAACCTAGCCCAATCGACTCACCGGACGTTTTCATATGATATTAGCCCTCGTTCATATACCGCAGCCAATTGCGATTTGAAAAAAAAATGCCAAAAATAAAAACATTCTGAATATCGTTCAGGGAATTGGGGTAAAACGGCCTTTTACATGCCCACTGGTCAGTGAAACCTAGCGCAATAGACTCGCCGGACGTTTTTTATATGAGAAAATCCTTCGTTCACATACTAAAGCCAATTGCGATTTGAGAAAAAGCCAAAAATATAAACATTTTGTATATCGTTCAGGGAATTGGGGTAAAACGGCTTTTCACTTGCCCTCTGATCAGTGAAACCTAGCCCAATCGACTCACCGGTCTTTTTCATAAGATAATAGCCCTCGTTCATATACCGCAGCCAATTGCGATTTGAAAATAATACCAAAAATATAAACTTTTTGTATATCGTTCAGGGAATTGGGGTAAAACGGCTTTTTACATGCCCTCAGGTTAGTAAAACATAGCGCAATCAACTCATCGGACGTTTCTATATAAGAATACCTTTGGTTCATATAACGCAGCCAATTGCGATTTGAGAAAATGCTAAATCTATAAAGAATCGCAATATTGTATAGGGGAATTGGAGTTAAATGAGCTGTTGGCAGAAACTACATGTGCCAAAAGATTTCTTGCACATTTTTACACGAGATACGCATTTATTTGTTCAATGCGAAAATTATTGTTTGAAAAAAATAATGAAACAGTTATGTGTTACTCATTTGTCATAGGGGAATCAGGGTTAAACAGGTCCTTGCCGTTCTCTGCGGTCTACGAAACCTAGCGCAATCGATTCGTTGGACATTTTTACGTAAGTACACTTTTGATTTATCCCTCGCATTTGTTTGCGATTTGAAAAAATCAATTAAGGGTAACTATTGTCGAATAATTCCCACTGTGCAGTGGGTGATTTCCTGGTACAGTTTGAGGCTACACATTTTGGCGACCGTGACAGGACAGGAAATCACTCACTGTGCAAAGAAGGATATCAATGGTTTCACATGGGCAGACCGCATCGTGCTTTCGTGCTGTGCGGTTCTTTCTCTCATTGCGGAAGGAAGTTTTTAATACTGCCCGAAGCTATTTTAATTTCAACTGTGCTTCTTAGCGCTATTTGTACCCACTGATCCCGTTACGATCTTTGCAAGGACCCGTGCCTTCGTTTTACGTTGGACCCGTTTGCGGAAGTAAAATTCCGACAAGCGGTGGTAATCCTGCAGGGACACCGTTCTGGGAAAAAACCTCTTAGAAGGTCACGTCTCCACGCTCAGCCATGAGCATTAAATAATAAAAACAAGAGGAAGAGTCTCTGAATTCTCCACTTCCTTCAAAGAAACAAGGTTTCAAGACCGTCCTGCCAAAGCGCGGAAAAATAGAAGGAAGCTGGAGAATTCAGATATTCCTTCTAACTCTAATATCGGAAATAATTCTTCTCCAATCGAACTGAGCAATCAGTTCGATTTGATTAATGATGAAATTGAGCAAATCGAATATACCTCTAGCCCAGGTGATCCGATTCATGCGAAAAAGCAAAGGATTCCGCCAATTGTGGTATCTGTTGCCGAGTTTTCTGGCTTCCGGAATGAGATTTTGAGTAACCTTCAGGGGATCAAGGTTTCATTTCAGATTGCTAGGAAGGGTGACTGCCGCGTTTTGCCGGGATCCTTTGACGATCGCAAACGTCTTCTTCAGTATTTAACTGAGAAGCGCCATAAATTCTTCACATACGACGACAAAACTGAGCGATTGTTCAAAGTCGTCTTGAAAGGTCTCCCCAGTGATGACAAATCACTGGATGAGATTAAAATTGAAATTTCTCAATTACTTGGATTTTCACCAGTCCAAGTAATTAAGATGAAAAAGAAATCCCACTCTGGTACTTCCCAGAGGGGCATTTCTCAAGAATTTTATTTAGTTCATTTTAACAAAAGTGAACTAAATAATATGAAAAGTTTGGAAAAGGCCTGTATTATGTCTCATGTCCGTGTTACATGGGAACATTTCCGCAGGCCTGGGGGAAATTTCCAAAACCCTACCCAATGCCGTAAGTGCCAAAAGTGGGGTCATGGAACCAAACATTGTCACATGGATGCTAAATGCATGATTTGTGGTGGAACCTCTCTCGCCAAGGACGCATGACCTGTGAGAGAAGATTCCAATCCAATTTCTGGGAATGCCCTTCACGCAAAAAAGTTTTGAATTCCCGTGCAAAATTGATGACAGGAAATTCAATCGGATCCCAGATTCGACGGGTAGAAATTTTTCAAACGCTCAAATTTCGAAACCAGTTACCGGTCGAGCAATTCATACCCACCACAATTCACAAACAAATTTTGCCCCTCGTCAACGGGTAGCAAGCACTTCAGTAAATTCCAATTTTTCGAATGTACCTACGTATGCAAACATCGCTGCTGGTAGACAAAATTTCTCTTCTCAAAATGAGGTTTATACCCATGTCCCAACGGAAAATAATGGTCATGTTGCCGATTCAGGTAGCATGACTGCTTCCGACTTTGATTTTTTAACTGAACAATTGCACACTGTAAACCCGACAATACTCATTAAAGAGTAAAAAAGCCCCAGTTTTCGCTGATATATGAATCTGTCAAAATAATGGGTATTTTATTTTTTTTGATAATGTGTATTTTTTCCCCATTTTGATGTTCATAGCTTTTACCCATTAATGGGTGAAAAACAACTTGGTCACATTGTTGGCACACAGAAGAATCACAATGGAGGATGAAAGTATTTCAGTGAGTATTAATTTGATTTTATTGATGTTATAATGATTTAATAAAATATAATTGGTTTGATATTTCAGCTGATGGAAAGTTCGTGAATATGTATTCCATTACCGGAAAAGAGAGAAAACGGCCACAACTGGTGCCGACGGGAATCGAGATTATGACTCACTAGACTGGTGTTTATGGCCTAAAAGCGCACAGTGCCATTCAAAAGCTTCTCCCCGCCGGACGGCAAATGATTTCAGATTGCAGATCTTGGAACTCTCTACGGAACAAGCTCCCGAACGATAATCGACGCGTCTCCGATTCATAATGCCACTGCCTCTTTTCTATCGAAAAAAAAAAAGATTTCAGGAGCTAACGAAATATGTGTTTATATTTATAATGTGCATGTTTACAAATAAATAAATACTATAATTTTGATGCGAAATATGAAAATAATGTCTTTGTACAGTAATTTAGTTCTTATCTAATTTAAATTTGTTATAATATTTGCGGGAATACTTTTTCTAAATAATAAAGAGTGATTTTTACCCATTTTCCTAAAAAACGTTTTTGAAATAATGGGTAAAAATCACTCGGTAATTTGACGTATGAGCGGTTTACCCATTAATGAGTAAACGCTGTTTACTCTTTTAATGAGTTGAACTATTTAAGTTCATAATGGGTACTATTTTACCCATTAAAGAGTACTTTGGTGGCACAGTGCATCACATGATTGATGCAATGTTCAAAGCAAATACCATACCAGAAGCTGTTCAGGTTGGTATAAAGTACACACAAAAAATTGTTATCGGAATTAGTTTTAATGGATCTAAATAATTGTGTGAAAGTTCTAAATTGGAATGCCCGCTCTCTAAAGGGTAAGGAAGGTGAATTATTCAACTTCCTTTCAGTTCATAATGTGCATATTGCCATTATAACTGAAACGTATTTTAAGCCCGGACTCTCCATTAAAGAGATCCAAATTATTTTATCTACAGAAATGATCGTCTTGACAGCGCCTGTGGTGGGGTCGCCATTGTCATCAATAGACGTATCAAACATAAATTATTTTCTTCGTTTGAAACCAAAGTTTTTGAAACCTTGGGAGTTTCTGTTGAAACAAATTTTGGTCAATTTTCCTTCATTGCAGCCTATTTGCCTTTCCAATGCAATGGGCAGCAAAAGAATTTGTTGAAAGCTGATCTTCAAATTCTGACTCGCAACAAATCAAAATTCTTCGTAATTGGTGACTTCAATGCCAAACACCGTTCATGGAATAATGCTCAAAGCAATTCCAACGGCAAAATTTTATTTGAAGATTGTTCTGCGGGATATTATACTATTCAATATCCCAATGGCCCTACTTGTTTTTCTTCCAGTCGAAATCCTTCTACAATTGATTTAGTTTTAACGGATTCTAGTCAGCTTTGTGGCCAATTGGTAACTCATGCTGACTTTGACTCTGATCACCTTCCTGTGACGTTTGAAATCTCACAAGAAGCCATTTATAATCCAACTAGTCGACCCGGCAGACGTTGTCCTGCTTCTTCTTCTTCTTCTTCTTAGTGGCATTACATCCCCACACTGGGACAGAGCCGCCTCGCTGCTTAGTGTTCATTAAGCACTTCCACGGTTATTAACTGCGAGGTTTCTAAGCCAGGTTACCATTTTTGCATTTGTATATCATGAGGCTAACATGATGATACTTTTATGCCCAGGGAAGTCGAGATAATTTCCAATCCGAAAATTGCCTAGACCGGCACCGGGAATCGAACCCAGCCACCCTCAGCATGGTCTTGCTTTGTAGCCGCCCGTCATACCGCACGGCTAAGGAGGGCCCTACGTTGTCCTGCATAGTAGGCGAATATTCCCATGCCAAATTTCCATACGAATCTTCATTTCAATTTTTCACGATTTACTGAACTTTACTCGTAATGTTCGCATGAGGAAATATCATATAAACCTGTCGGAAACTATAACGAACATATCTTCTGAAGGAATGAAGAAAATCCATCCAGCCGTTTTGAGTTATGCGTTACAGACCATTTCATTTTTATATATATAGATCAGCTCTACTTTTAATTATCATAGAGCTGATTGGGATTTATATAAAACGTATATCGATAGGAATTTTGATGTTGATATTCCTCTCGATACCAAAAGTGATATTGATAATGCTCTCGTATCTTTGACAAATTTAATTGTCGAAGCCAGAGGCATTGCAATTCCGAAATGTGAAATTAAATTCAACTCCATTATTATTGACGACGATCTTCAGCTACTGATCCGTCTTAAAAATGTGAGGCGAAGGCAATACCAAAGAACTCGCGATCCCGCGTTGAAAGTTATTTGGCGAGATTTGCAAAATGAAATTAAAAAACCCGACTTAATCCACCTACAGTGAACGCAACCCTTCTTACACTTTTGAATGGTTGTGTGTGCCCAGTGCATATTACAATTTCTATGCATATGACCTTCAATTGAATGTAAAATAACTGATATTATCATGCATCCAATCAAAAAGGGATATTTCTGGAAATTTAACAATTTTTAAAAAATACAAAAAGACTGCAGATTTGATTTGCCGCCTTAAATGGCAATATTACAGCTTCTGTTTAAGCCCAAAAGAGTTCAAATCGGGTTATAGACGGCTGAGATATTGGTGTGACAATTCTTCATTAGTAGTCTGAAAATATGTCTCATATTCGTATTTCACAGATATCTCTGAAACCGAATTTCCAATTGCAGAAAAAAAATGAATGGGTCCAATGACAAAAACATAGCTTTCGTTTAAAGATAAAATCGCACAAATCGGTCCAAGGACGACTGAGATCTTGATGGGACATATTTTACCAATGTGTGAAGTTGATACGTCTAATGCTTTATGTTCGTATTTCAGAGATATCTCCGGAACCCAATGTCTGATTGCAAGAACAAAATACAATGGGTTCAATGGCAAAGTCATAGCTTTCGTTTAAAGATAAAATCATGCAAATTGGTTTACAGACGGCTGAGATATTCATGTGACATTATTTTGTTAGTTTTCTGAAAATACACTTCATGTTCGTATTTCTCACATATCTCTGGAACCAAATGTCCGATTGCAAAAAAAATTGAACTCGTACAATGACAAAGTCATAGCTTTCGTTTAGTGTTAAAATCGTGCAAATCGGTACACGGACGGCTGAGATCTTGATGTGAGATTTTTGTAACGCACACACATACGCACACACGCACACACACACACACACACACACACACACACACACACACACACACACACACACACACACACACACACACACACACACACACACACACACACACACACACATACATACATGTGCTCAGTTCGTCGAGCTGAGTTGATTGGTATATACGACTTGGGTCTCCGAGCCTCGGATAAAAAGTCGGTTTTTCAAGCGATCTTTATACCCTTCTTAGGGTGTAAGAAGGGTAAAAAGGGATATTTCTGGAAATTTAACAATTTTTAAAAAATACAAAAAGACTGCAGATTTGATTTGCCGCCTTAAATGGCAATATTACAGCTTCTGTTTAAGCCCAAAAGAGTTCAAATAGACTGCTGAGATATTGGTGTGACAATTCTTCATTAGTAGTCTGAAAATATGTCTCATATTCGTATTTCATAGATATCTCTGAACCCGAATTTCCAATTGCAGAAAAAAATTAATGGGTCCAATGACAAAAGCATAGCTTTCGTTTAAAGATAAAATCGCACAAATCGGTCCAAGGACGACTGAGATCTTGATGGGACATATTTTACCAATGTGTGAAGTTGATACGTCTAATGCTTTATGTTCGTATTTCAGAGATATCTCCGGAACCCAATGTCTGATTGCAAAAACAAAATACAATGGGTTCAATGGCAAAGTCATAGCTTTCGTTTAAAGATAAAATCATGCAAATTGGTTTACAGACGGCTGAGATATTCATGTGACATTATTTTGTTAGTTTTCTGAAAATGCACTTCATGTTCGTATTTCTCACATATCTCTGGAACCAAATGTCCGATTGCAAAAAATTAAACTCGTACAATGATAAAGTCATAGCTTTCGTTTAGTGTTAAAATCGTGCAAATCGGTACACGGACGGCTGAGATCTTGATGTGAGATTTTGTAACGCACACATACGCACACACGCACACACGCACACACACACACACACACATACATACATGTGCTCAGTTCGTCGAGCTGAGTTGATTGGTATATACGACTTGGGTCTCCGAGCCTCGGATAAAAAGTCTGATTTGCAAGCGATCTGTATACCCGTCTTAGGGTGTAAGAAGGGTAAAAGGATATTTCTGGAAATTTAACAATTTTAAAAATACAAAAGACTGCAGATTTGATTTGCCGCCTTAAATGGCAATATTACAGCTTCTGTTTAAGCCCAAAAGAGTTCAAATCGGGTTATAGACGGCTGAGATATTGGTGTGACAATTCTTCATTAGTAGGCTGAAAATATGTCTCATATGCGTATTTGACAGATCTCTCTGAAACCGAATTTCCAATTGCAGAAAAATGAATGAGTCCAATGACAAAAACATAGCTTTCGTTTAAAGCACAAATCGGTCCAAGGACGACTGAGATCTTGATGGGACATATTTTACCAATGTGTGAAGTTGATACGTCTAATGCTTTATGTTCGTATTTCAGAGATATCTCCGGAACCCAATGTCTAATTGCAAAAACAAAATACAATGGGTTCAATGGCAAAGTCATAGCTTTCGTTTAAAGATAAAATCATGCAAATTGGTTTACAGACGGCTGAGATATTCATGTGACATTATTTTGTTAGTTTTCTGAAAATGCACTTCATGTTCGTATTTCTCACATATCTCTGGAACCAAATGTCCGATTGCACTCGTACAATGACAAAGTCATAGCTTTCGTTTAGTGTTAAAATCGTGCAAATCGGTACACGGACGGCTGAGATCTTGATGTGAGATTTTTGTAACGCACACACATACGCACACACGCACACACACACACACACATACATACATGTGCTCAGTTCGTCGAGCTGAGTTGATTGGTATATACGACTTGGGTCGGGTTTTCAAGCGATCTTTATACCCTTCTTAGGATGTAAGAAGGGTAAAACGTTTCGCTATTCTGAGAAATATCAACTTTGAGAATAATGTCTCGAAGTTCGATCCCAGTTCGAAACCCTTTTGGAAATTAACGAAACGCTTAAAGAGGGAAATAAAATTTTATTAACAAATGGCGAAAAGGCTCAAAAACTTGCTCAGCAGTTCGAGAGTGCCCATAATTTTAGTCTAGGTCTCACTACTCCAATTGAGGATCAGGTTACACGGAACTTCGAAGACATTCTCACCCAAGAGAATGTTTTTGACCCTTCGTTGGAAACTAATTTGGATGAAGTGAGATGTATTACTAGGAAATTTAAAAATATGAAAGCCCCGGGTTATGATGGTATTTTCTACTTACTTGTCAAAAAACTTCCTGAGAGCTCTTTATCCTTTTTGGTTAATTTATTTAACAAATGTTTTCGATTGGCATACTTTCCAGATAAATGGAAAAACGCCAAAGTTGTTCCAATTTTGAAGCCGGAAAAAAATCCAGCTGAGGCTTTTAGTTATCGCCCAATCAGTTTGCTTTCTTCAATAAGCAAACAGTTTGAAAAGATTATTTTAAATAGATTGATGATTCATATTAATGACAATTTTATTTTTGCTGATGAGCAATTTGGTTTTCGCCATGGGCATTCAACCACTCATCAGTTATTAAGAGTTACGAATTTAATTCGGCTCAACAAATCTGAAGGATATTCGACTGGAGTTGCTCTTCTTGATATAGAGAAAGCATTTGACAGTGTTTGGCATGAAGGTTTGATTGTAAAATTGATGAATTTTAATTTTCCTCTGTACATCATTAAACTGATCCAAAATTATTTATCAGATCGCTCACTGCAGGCAAACTATCAGAATACTAAATCTGATAGATTACCTGTAAGAGCTGGTGTTCCCCAAGGCAGCATACTGGGGCCCATATTGTATAACATTTTTACTTCTGACTTACCTGATTTACCACCAGGGTGTCGAAAATCTTTGTTTGCAGATGACACAGGTCTCTCAGCCAAAGGGCGAAGCCTTCGTGTCATTTGTAGTAGATTGCAAAAAAGTTTGGATATTTTCTCCACTTACTTGCAAAAATGGAAAATTTCCCCGAATGCTTCCAAAACTCAGCTTATAATTTTCCCACATAAGCCGAGAGCAGTGCTGTCATGGTGGTTACTCCAAGTTACTCACTGAGTAACCAGCTCTCGGGACCAAAAAAAAATTTTTTTTTGCTTACTTTTCACCGAAACGAAAAATAATTTTCTTCTGAAAAAAATTTCCGCTCTCTAAGATCGCTTTTACTACTCCTACCATTCTGAAATCGTTCCCCCTTCCCCATTCTCCATGTATCCTATTCGGGATTCCCGGTCCCCTAGAACGTATTATTCGAACATTTTGCACCCCCGTAGATTTTGATGTTGTCCTCTGCAGGATCTCCGCCCTCCTATACGAATCCCTCTAACTGATTTGCGCCTTCTTAGATTAAAAAAAGTCCTCTACGGGATCTAGAACGTATTATTTGAACTTTTTTGCGCCCCCGTAGAATTTATTTATTTAAATATCTCCACCCTCCTATACGTATTCCTCTAACTTTTTTGCACCCCAGTAGATTTATATATAAAATATGACCTCTACGGGATTTCCGCTCCCCAAAAACGTTTTACTTGAACTGTTAGCGCCCCTGTAGATTTAGAAATATGTCCTCGGCAGGATTTCCCCCCTCCCATACGTGATCCTCTAACTTTTTTTGCGCCCCTGCAGATTTAAAAATATGTTTTCCACGGGATTTCCGCTCTCCTAGAACGTATTATTCGAACTTTTTTTTCGCCCCCGTCGATTTTGAAATATGTCCTCTGTGGGATCTCCACCCTATATGTACACAGGATTTTGTTTTTACACGATTTTTTCGCTCGTATTTTTGATCGTGTGACTTCAATTTGCCACCAAACTCTTCGCAACATGTTTCAAAAAATCCAGATTAAATCAAAGAAAAATCACATGATAATTAATATACGTTAAACATTTAGGATGAGTGGAAAATTGAGAAAATGTAAATCGTGTAAAAACAAAATCCAGTGTATTCCTCTAACTTTTCTGCGCCCCTATAGATTTGAAAAATGTCCGCTTCGAGATTTCCGCCCCTAGAAACTTCAAACTTTTTAGCGCCCCGTATTCCTTTAACTGTTTTGAGCCTCCCTAAATAAAAAAAAGTACTCTACTATGGGATTCCCGCCCCAAGAACGTATTATTTGAACTTTTTTGCGCCCCCGTAGAATTTATTTATTTATTTTATTTATTTATCTCCGCCCTACTATACGCTGTATTCCTTTAATTGTTTTGGGCACCCTTAGATTTCAAAATATGTCCCCTGTTGTATCTCCGCCCTCCTATACCTATTCCTCTTGCGCCCTCTTAGATTTCAAAATATGTCCTCTAGGGGATTTCCGCTCCCCAAAAACGTATTACTCGAACTGTTAGCGCCCCTGTAGATTTAGAAATATGTCCTCGGCAGGATCTCCGCCCTCCCATACGTGATCCTCTAACTTTGTTTGCGCCCCTGCAGATTTAAAAATATGCCCTCCACGGGATTTCCGCTCTCCTAGAACGTATTATTCGAACTTTTTTTCGCCCCCGTGGATTTAGAAATATGTCCTCTGTAGGATCTCCACCCCTATATGTATTCCTCTAACTTTTTTGCGCCCCCTTAGATTTCAAAATATGTCCTCTATGGGATTTCTGCTCTCTTAAAACGTATTACTCGAACTGTTTGCGCCCCTGTAGATTTAGAAATATGTCCTCTGCAGGATCTCCGCCCTCCTATACGTATTCCTCTAATTTATTTGCGCCCCCTAAGATTTCAAAATATGTCATCTACGGGATTTCCGCTCCCCTAGAACGTAATTTTCGAACCTTTCAAGCCCTCATAGAATTATAAATATGTCCTCCGAACTCCTATACGTATTCCTCTAACTTTTTTTTGCGCAACCGTTGATTTAAAAAAAAACCGCTTCCGCTTTCCGTATTGTTCGAACTTTTTTGCGCCCCCGTAGATTTAGAAATATGTCCTCTGCAGGATCTCCACACTCCTATAAGTGTTCCTCTAACTTTTTTTGAGCCCCGGTAGAAATAAAAAAAATGTCTGCTTCGGGATTTCCGCCCCCGAGAACGTATTATTCAAACTTTTTTGCGCCTCCGTAGAATTAGAAATATGTCCTCTACATGATCTCTGCCCTCCTATATGCATTCCTCTTACTTTTTTGCGCCCTGTAGATTTAAAAAAAAAATGTCTGCTTCGGGAACGTATTATGCTGCCCCCTAGAACGTATTATTCGAACTTTTTTGCGCCCCCGTAGATTTCAAAATATGTCCTCTACGGGATTTCCGCTTCCCTTAAACGTATTATTCGAACTGTTTGCGTCCCCGTAGATTTAGAAATATGTCCTCTGAAGGATCTCCGCCCTCCTATACGTGTTCCTTTAACTTTTTTTGCGCCCCTGTAGATTAAAGAAAAATGTCCGCTTCGGGATTTCCGCTCCATAAAACGTATTATTCGAACATTATTGCGCCCTCATTAATTTAGAAATATGCCCTCTGCTGGATCTCCGCCCTCCTATATGTATTCCTTTTACTTTTTGCGCCCTGTAGATTTTAAAAAAAAATTCCGCTTCGGGATTTCCGCCCCCTAGAACGTATTATTCGAACTTTTTTGCGCCCCCGTGGATAGGAAAATATGTCCTCTGCAGGATCTCCGCCCTCCTATACGAATTTCTTCAGCTTTTTTGCGCCCCGTAGATTTCAAAATATGTCCTCTACGGGATTTCCGCTACCCTAGAACGTATTATTCAAACTTTTTTACGCCCCCGTGGATTAAGAAATATGTCCTCTGTATGATCTCCGCCCTCCTAGAATTTATTTATTTAAATATCTCCGCCCTCCTATACGTATTCCTCTAACTTTTTCTGCACCCCCGTAGATTTCAAAATATGTCCTCTACGAGATTTCCGCTCCCCAAAAACGTATTACTCGAACTGTTAGCGCCCCTGTAGATTAAGAAATATGTCCTCGGCAGGATCTCCGCCCTCCCATACGTGATCCTCTAACTTTGTTTGCGCCCCTGCAGATTTAAAAATATGCCCTCCACGGGATTTCCGCTCTCCTAGAAAGTATTATTCGAACTTTTTTTCGCCCCCGTGGATTTAGAAATATGTCCTCTGTAGGATCTCCACCCCTATATGTATTCCTCTAACTTTTTTGCGCCCCCTTAGATTTCAAAATATGTCCTCTATGGGATTTCTGCTTTCTTAAAACGTATTTTTCGAACTGTTTGCGCCCCCATAGATTTAGAAATATGTCCTCTGCAGAGTACATTTTGAAATATTTCCTCTACATGATCTCCGCCCTCCTATACGTGTTTCTCTAACTTTTTTGCGGCCCTTAGAAATCAAAATATGTTCTCTACGGAATTTCCGCTCCCCTAGAACGTATCATTCAAACTTTTTTGCGCCCCCGTGGATTTAGAAATATGTACTCTGAAGGATCTCCGCCCTCCTATATGTATTCCTCTAACTTTTTTTTGCGCAACTGTTGATTTAAAAAAAAAATCCGCTTCCGATTTCCGTATTGTTCGAACTTTTTTGCGCCCCTGTAGATTTAGAAATATGTCCTCTGCAGTAGCCACCCTATAACCAGAGACCGGCGGAGTGAAAAACTGTCGAAATGGCAACGTATGAAAATACATGAAATCGTGAAAATAATACCGTCATCACTTGAACTTTTTGCTTGCTTCTTATGGACGCAAAAAGTAAACAAGTCGAATTGGAACCGCTTTTGACGGTTCAATTGGAAACAAGATGGCGTCTTCGCCGATCTCTTATTGTAGTATTTCTACTCTGCAGGATCTCCACACTCCTATAAGTGTTCCTCTAACTTTTTTTGAGCCCCGGTAGAAATAAAAAAAAATTGTCTGCTTCGGGATTTCCGCCCCCGAGAACGTATTATTCAAACTTTTTTGCGCCCCCGTAGAATTAGAAATATGTCCTCTACATGATCTCTGCCCTCCTATATGCATTCCTCTTACTTTTTTGCGCCCTGTATATTTTAAAAAAATTGTCTGCTTCGGGATTAGGGGCGGTAAAACGTATTATTCGAACTTTTTGCGCCCCGTAGATTTCAAAATATGTCCTCTACGGGATTTCCGCTCCTCAAAACGTATTATTCGAACTGTTTGCGCCCCCGTAGATTTAGAAATATGTCCTCTGAAGGATCTCCGCCCTCCTATACGTGTTCCTTTAACTTTTTTTGCGCCCCTGTAGATTAAAAAAATGTCCGCTTCGGGATTTCCGCCCCATAAAATGTATTATTCGAACATTATTGCGCCCTCATTAATTTAGAAATATGCCCTCTGCTGGATCTCCGCCCTCCTATATGTGTTCCTCTTACTTTTTTTCGCCCTGTAGATTTTAAGAAAATTTTCCGCTTCGGGATTTCCGCCCTCCTATACGAATTTCTTCAACTTTTTTGCGCCTCCGTAGATTTCAAAATATGTCCTCTACGGGATTTCCGCTCCCCTAGAAAGAATTATTAAAAAAAAATTGCGCCCCCATGGATTTAGAAATATGTCCTCTGTAGGATCTCCGCCGTCCTATATGAATTCCTGTTACTTTTTTGCGCCCCTGTAGATTAAAAAAAAATGGTTCTCTGGAGGATTTCCGCTCCCCTAAAACATATTATTCTAACTTTTTTGCGCCCCCTTGGATTTAGAAATATGTGCTCTGTAAGATCTCCGCCCTCCTATACGAATTCTTCTATTTTGCGCCCCCATAGATTTTGAAATATGTCCTCTGCAGGATCTCCGCCTTCCTATACACGTACTCCTCTAACTTTTTTGCGCCCCTGTAGATTAAAAAAATTGTCCGCTTCGGGATTTCCGCCCCCTAGAACATATTATTCGAAGTTTTCTGCGCCCTCGTGGATTTAGAAATATGTCTTCTGCAGGATCTCCGCCCTCCGATACGAATTCCTCTATGTTGCGCTCCCGTAGATTTTGAAATATGTCCTCGGCAGGATTCCTCTAAATTTTTTGCGCCCCTGTAGATTTAAAAAAATTGTCCTCTATGGGATTCCCACCCCCCTAGAACGTATTATTCTAACTTTTTTGCGCCCAATTAGATTTTGGAATGGGAAAATGTACTTTTACTGCCCTCCTATATGAATTCCTCTAACTTTTGCTGCGCCCCTGTAGATTTAAAAAAAAATCCGCTACAGGATTACCCTTTGCAGGATCTCCTATACGTATGTTCTGGGCTGCGAGAATCAGCGAAAAATGCATCCGGAAGATTTTGTTTACAAATTACGGGGGAAACATCCGGAAAGCAGCGGGAATGCTTCCGGACGCGTTCGTTTCATAATGGTTCGCTTCGAATCAACAATCCCCAGCATTCAGAGGCTGTTCCAATACGGGATCTAAGCGAAATGTTTGTTCCGGGCTGCGAGAATCAGCGAAAATGCATCCGGAAGATTTTGTTTACAAATTACGGGAGAAACATATGGAAAGCAGCGGAATGCTTCCGGACGCTTTCGTTTCATGATGGTACGCTTCGAATCAACAATCCCCAGCATTCAGAGGCCATTCCAATGGGGGAACCATGCGATCTGTATGTTCCGGGCTGCGAGAATCAGCGAAAAATGCATCCGGAAGATTTTGTTTACAAATTACGGGGAAACATCCGGAAAGCAGCGGGAATGCTTCCGGACGCGTTCGTTTCATGATGGTACGCGTCGAATCAACAATCGCCTGCATTCAGAGGCTGTTCCAATGCGGGAACCATGCGATCTGTATGTTCCGGGCTGCGAGAATCAGCGAAAAATTCATCCGGAAGATTTTGTTTACAAATTACGGGGGAAACATCCGGAAATCAGCGGGAATGCTTCCTGACGCGTTCGTTTCATAATGGTTTGCTTCGAATCAACAATCGCCTGCATTCAGAGGCTGTTCCAATACGGGATCTAAGCGAAATGTTTGTTCCGGGCTGCGAGAATCAGCGAAAATGCATCCGGAAGATTTTGTTTACAAATTACGGGAAAACATCCGGAAAGCAGCGGAATGCTTCCGGACACGTTCGTTTCATGATGGTACGCTTCGAATCAACAATCCCCAGCATTCAGAGGCCATTCCAATGCGGGAACCATGCGATCTGTATGTTCCGGGCTGCGAGATTCAGCGAAAATGCATCCGGAAGATTTTGTTTACAAATTACGGGGAAACATCCGGAAAGCACCGGAATGCTTCCGGACACGTTCGTTTCATGATGGTACGCTTCGAATCAACAATCCCCAGCATTCAGAGGCCATTCCAATGCGGGAACCATGCGATCTGTATGTTCCGGGCTGCGAGAATCAGCGAAAATGCATCCGGAAGATTTTGTTTACAAATTACGGAAACATCCGGAAAGCAGCAGGAATGCTTCCGGACGCGTTCGTTTCATGATGGTACGCTTTGAATCAACAATCGCCTGCATTCAGAGGCTGTTCCAATGCGGGAACCATGCGATGTGTATGTTCCGGGCTGCGAGAATCAGCGAAAATGCATCCGGAAGATTTTGTTTACAAATTACGGGGAAACATCCGGAAAGCAGCGAATTCGTTTCATGATGGTACGCTTCGAATCAACAATCGCCTGCATTCAGAGGCTGTTCCAATGCGGGAACCATGCGATCTGTATGTTCCGGACTGCGAGATTCAGCGAAAAATGCATCCGGAAGATTTTGCTTACAAATTACGGGAAACATCCGGAAAGCAGCAGGAATGCTTCCGGACACGTTCGTTTCATGATGGTACGCTTCGAATCAACAATCCCCAGCATTCAGAGGCCATTCCAATGCAGGAACCATGCGATCTGTATGTTCCGGGCTGTGAGAATCAGCGAGAAATGCATCCGGAAGATTTTGTTTACAAATTACGAGGGAAACATCCGGAAAGCAGCGGGAATGCTTCCGGACGCGTTCGTTTCATGATGGTACGCTTCGAATCAACAATCCCCAGCATTCAGAGGCCATTTCAATGCAGGAACCATGCGATCTGTATGTTCCGGGCTGCGAGAATCAGCGAAAATGCATCCGGAAGATTTTGTTTACAAATTACGGGAAACATCCGGAAAGCAGCGGGAATGCTTCCGGACGCGTTCGTTTCATAATGGTTCGCTTCGAATCAACAATCCCCAGCATTCAGAGGCCATTCCAATGCGGGAACCATGCGATCTGTATGTTCCGGGCTGCGAGAATCAGCGAAAAATGCATCCGGAAGATTTTGTTTACAAATTACGAAACATCCGGAAAGCAGCGGAGTTGCTTCCGGATGCGTTCGTTTCATAATGGTACGCTTCGAATCAACAATCGCCTGCATTCAGAGGCTGTTCCAATGCGGGAACCATGCGATCTGTATGTTCCGGGCTGCGAGAATCAGCGAAAAATGCATCCGGAAGATTTTGTTTACAAATTACGGGGGAAACATCCGGAAAGCAGCGGGAATGCTTCCGGACGCGTTCGTTTCATAATGGTTTGCTTCGAATCAACAATCCCCAGCATTCAGAGGCTGTTCCAATACGGGATCTAAGCGAAATGTTTGTTCCGGGCTGCGAGAATCAGCGAAAAATGCATCCGGAAGATTTTGTTTACAAATTACGGGGGAAACATCCGGAAAGCAGCGGGAATGCTTCCGGACGCGTTCGTTTCATGATGGTACGCTTCGAATCAACAATCGCCTGCATTCAGAGGCTGTTCCAATGCGGGAACCATGCGATCTGTATGTTCCGGACTGCGAGAATCAGCGAAAAATGCATCCGGAAGATTTTGTTTACAAATTACGGGGGAAACATCCGGAAAGCAGCGCGAATGCTTCCGGACGCGTTCGTTTCATGATGGTACGCTTCGAATCAACAATCCCCAGCATTCAGAGGCCATTCCAATGCGGGAACCATGCGATCTGTATGTTCCGGGCTGCGAGAATCAGCGAGAAATGCATCCGGAAGATTTTGTTTACAAATTACGGGGGAAACATCCGGAAAGCAGCGGGAATGCTTCCGGACGCGTTCGTTTCATGATGGTACGCTTCGAATCAACAATCCCCAGCATTCAGAGGCCATTCCAATGCGGGAACCATGCGATCTGTATGTTCCGGGCTGCGAGAATCAGCGCAAAACGCACCCGGAAGATTTTGTTTACAAATTACGGGGGAAACATCCGGAAAGCAGCGGGAATGCTTCCGGACGCGTTCGTTTCATAATGGTTCGCTTCGAATCAACAATCCCCAGCATTCAGAGGCCATTCCAATGCGGGAACCATGCGATCTGTATGTTCCGGGCTGCGAGAATCAGCGAAAATGCATCCGGAAGATTTTGTTTACAAATTACGGGGGAAACATCCGGAAAGCAGCGGGAATGCTTCCGGACGCGTTCGTTTCATGATGGTACGCTTCGAATCAACAATCGCCTGCATTCAGAGGCTGTTCCAATGCGGGAACCATGCGATCTGTATGTTCCGGGCTGCGAGAACCAGCGAAAATTGCATCCGGATTTTGTTTACAAATTACGGGGGAAACATCCGGAAAGCAGCGGGAATGCTGGCGGACGCGTTCGTTTCATGATGGTACGCTTCGAATCAACAATCGCTTGCATTCAGAGGCTGTTCCAATGCGGGAACCATGCGATCTGTATGTTCCGGGCTGCGAGAATCAGCGAAAAATGTATCCGGAAGATTTTGTTTACAAATTACGGGAGAAACATCCGGAAAGCAGCAGGAATGCTTCCGGACGCGTTCGTTTCATGATGGTACGCTTCGAATCAACAATCGCCTGCATTCAGAGGCTGTTCCAATGCGGGAACCATGCGATGTGTATGTTCCGGGCTGCGAGAATCAGCGAAAAATGCATCCGGAAGATTTTGTTTACAAATTACGGGGAAAACATCCGGAAAGCAGCGGGAATGCTTCCGGACGCGTTCGTTTCATGATGGTACGCTTCGAATCAACAATCTCCTGCATTCAGAGGCTGTTCCAATGCGGGAACCATGCGATCTGTATGTTCCGGACTGCGAGAATCAGCGAAAAATGCATCCGGAAGATTTTGTTTACAAATTACGGGGGAAACATCCGGAAAGCAGCGGGAATGCTTCCGGACACGTTCGTTTCATGATGGTACGCTTCGAATCAACAATCCCCAGCATTCAGAGGCCATTCCAATGCGGGAACCATGCGATCTGTATGTTCCGGGCTGTGAGAATCAGCGAAAAATGCATCCGGAAGATTTTGTTTACAAATTACGGGGGAAACATCCGGAAAGCAGCGGGAATGCTTCCGGACGCGTTCGTTTCATGATGGTACGCTTCGAATCAACAATCCCCAGCATTCAGAGGCCATTCCAATGCGGGAACCATGCGATCTGTATGTTCCGGGCTGCGAGAATCAGCGAAAAATGCATCCGGAAGATTTTGTTTACAAATTACGGGGGAAACATCCGGAAAGCAGCGGGAATGCTTCCGGACGCGTTCGTTTCATAATGGTTCGCTTCGAATCAACAATCCCCAGCATTCAGAGGCCATTCCAATGCGGGAACCATGCGATCTGTATGTTCCGGGCTGCGAGAATCAGCGAAAAATGCATCCGGAAGATTTTGTTTACAAATTACGGGGGAAACATCCGGAAAGCAGCGGGAATGCTTCCGGACGCGTTCGTTTCATGATGGTACGCTTCGAATCAACAATCGCTTGCATTCAGAGGCTGTTCCAATGCGGGAACCATGCGATCTGTATGTTCCGGGCTGCGAGAATCAGCGAAAATGCATGCGGAAGTTTTTGTTTACAAATTACGGGGGAACATCCGGAAAGCAGCGGGAATGCTTCCGGATGCGTTCGTTTCATGATGGTAAGCTTCGAATCAACAATCGCCTGCATTCAGAGGCTGTTGAGGCCAATGCGGGAACCATGCGATCTGTATGTTCCGGGCTGCGAGATTCAGCGAAAAATGCATCCGGAAGATTTTGTTTACAAATTACGGGGGAAACATCCGGAAAGCAGCGGGAATGCTTCCGGACACGTTCGTTTCATGATGGTACGCTTCGAATCAACAATCCCCAGCATTCAGAGGCCATTCCAATGCGGGAACCATGCGATCTGTATGTTCCGGGCTGCGAGAATCAGCGAAAAATGCATCCGGAAGATTTTGTTTACAAATTACGGGGGAAACATCCGGAAAGCAGCGGAATGCTTCCGGACGCGTTCGTTTCATGATGGTACGCTTCGAATCAACAATCGCCAGCATTCAGAGGCCGTTCCAATGCGGGAACCATGCGATGTGTATGTTCCGGGCTGCGAGAATCAGCGAAAAATGCATCCGGAAGATTTTGTTTACAAATTACGGGGAAACATCCGGAAAGCAGCAGGAATGCTTCCGGACGCGTTCGTTTCATGATGGTACGCTGCTGATCAACAGTCCCCAGCGATTGGAGGTCATGGCAATGGGGGAACCATGCGATCTGTATGTTCCGGGCTGCGAGAATCAGCGAAAAATGCATCCGGAAGATTTTGTTTACAAATTACGAGGGAAACATCCGGAAAGCAGCGGGAATGCTTCCGGACGCGTTCGTTTCATGATGGTACGCTTCGAATCAACAATCGCCTGCATTCAGAGGCTGTTCCAATGCGGGAACCATGCGATCTGTATGTTCCGGGCTGCGAGAATCAGCGAAAAATGCATCCGGAAGATTTTGTTTACAAATTACGGGGGAAACATCCGGAAAGCAGCGGGAATGCTTCCGGACGCGTTCGTTTCATAATGGTTTGCTTCGAATCAACAATCCCCAGCATTCAGAGGCTGTTCCAATACGGGATCTAAGCGAAATGTTTGTTCCGGGCTGCGAGAATCAGCGAAAAATGCATCCGGAAGATTTTGTTTACAAATTACGGGGGAAACATCCGGAAAGCAGCGGGAATGCTTCCGGACACGTTCGTTTCATGATGGTACGCTTCGAATCAACAATCCCCAGCATTCAGAGGCCATTCCAATGCGGGAACCATGCGATCTGTATGTTCCGGGCTGCGAGATTCAGCGAAAACTGAATCCGGAAGATTTTGTTAACAACTCAAAGGGGGAAACAGCCGGAAAGCAGCGGGAATGCTTCCGGACGCGTTCGTTTCATGATGGTACGCTTCGAATCAACAATCCCCAGCATTCAGAGGCCATTCCAATGCGGGAACCATGCGATATGTATGTTCCGGGCTGCGAGAATCAGCGAAAAATGCATCCGGCAGCTTTTTTTACCAAATTACGGGGGAAGCCGCCGGAAAGCAGCGGGAATGCTTCCGGACGCGTTCGTTTCATGATGGTACGCTTTGAATCAACAATCGCCTGCATTCAGAGGCTGTTCCAATGCGGGAACCATGCGATCTGTATGTTCCGGGCTGCGAGAATCAGCGAAAAATGCATCCGGAAGATTTTGTTTACAAATTACGGGGGAAACATCCGGAAAGCAGCGGGAATGCTTCCGGACGCGTTCGTTTCATAATGGTTTGCTTCGAATCAACAATCCCCAGCATTCAGAGGCTGTTCCAATACGGGATCTAAGCGAAATGTTTGTTCCGGGCTGCGAGAATCAGCGAAAAATGCATCCGGAAGATTTTGTTTACAAATTACGGGGGAAACATCCGGAAAGCAGCGGGAATGCTTCCGGACACGTTCGTTTCATGATGGTACGCTTTGCATCAACAATCCCCAGCATTCAGCGGCCATTCCAATCCGGGCACCATGCGACCTGCATGGTCCGGGCTGCGAGATTCAGCGAAAATGCATCCGGAAGATTTTGTTTACAAATTACGGGGGAAACATCCGGAAAGCAGCGGGAATGCTTCCGGACACGTTCGTTTCATGATGGTACGCTTCGAATCAACAATCCCCAGCATTCAAAGGCCATTCCAATGCGGGAACCATGCGATCTGTATGTTCCGGGCTGCGAGAATCAGCGAAAAATGCATCCGGAAGATTTTGTTTACAAATTACGGGGGAAACATCCGGAAAGCAGCGGGAATGCTTCCGGACGCGTTCGTTTCATGATGGTACGCTTCGAATCAACAATCGCCTGCATTCAGAGGCTGTTCCAATGCGGGAACCATGCGATCTGTATGTTCCGGGCTGCGAGAATCAGCGAAAAATGCATCCGGAAGATTTTGTTTACAAATTACGGGGAATCATCCGGAAAGCAGCGGAATGCTTCCGGACACGTTCGTTTCATAATGGTTTGCTTCGAATCAACAATCCCCAGCATTCAGAGGCTGTTCCAATGCGGGAACCATGCGATCTGTATGTTCCGGGCTGCGAGAATCAGCGAAAAATGTATCTGGAAAATTTTGTTTACAAATTACGGGAAACATCCGGAAAGCAGGGGAATGCTTCCGGACGCGTTCGTTTCATGATGGTACGCTTCGAATCAACAATCCCCAGCATTCAGAGGGCATTCCAATGCGGGAACCATGCGATCTGTATGTTCCGGGCTGCGAGAATCAGCGAAAAATGCATCCGGAAGATTTTGTTTACAAATTACGGGGTAAACATCCGGAAAGCAGGGGGAATGCTTTCGGACGCGTTTGTTTCATGATGGTACGCTTCGAATCAACAATCCCCAGCATTCAGAGGCCATTCCAATGCGGGAACCATGCGATCTGTATGTTCCGGGCTGCGAGAATCAGCGAAAAATGCATCCGGAACATTTTGTTTACAAATTACGGGGGAAACATCCGGAAAGCAGCGGGAATGCTTCCGGACGCGTTCGTTTCATGATGGTACGCCTCGAATCAACAATCCCCAGTATTCAGAGGCCATTCCAATGCGGGAACCATGCGATCTGTATGTTCCGGGCTGCGAGAATCAGCGAAAAATGCATCCGGAAGATTTTTTTTCCAACTTACGGGGGAAACAGCCGGAAAGCAGCGGGAATGCTTCCGGACGCGTTCGTTTCATGATGGTACGCTTTGAATCAACAATCGCCTGCATTCAAAGGCCGTTCCAATGCGGGAACCATGCGATCTGTATGTTCCGGGCTGCGAGAATCAGCGAAAAATGCATCCGGAAGATTTTGTTTACAAATTACGGGGAAACATCCGGAAAGCAGCGGAATGCTTCCGGACACGTTCGTTTCATGATGGTACGCTTCGAATCAACAATCCCCAGCATTCAGAGGCCATTCCAATGCGGGAACCATGCGTTCTGTATGATCAGGGCTGCGAGATTCAGCGAAAGATGCATCCGGAAGATTTTGTTTACAAATTACGGGGGAAACATCCGGAAAGCAGCGGAATGCTTCCGGACATGTTCGTTTCATGATGGTACGCTTCGAATCAACAATCCCCAGCATTCAGAGGCCATTCCAATGCGGGAACCATGCGATCTGTATGTTCCGGGCTGCGAGAATCAGCGAAAAATGCATCCGGAAGATTTTGTTTACAAATTACGGGGGAAACATCCGGAAAGCAGCGGGAATGCTTCCGGACGCGTTCGTTTCATGATGGTACGCTTCGAATCAACAATCGCCTGCATTCAGAGGCTGTTCCAATGCGGGAACCATGCGATCTGTATGTTCCGGGCTGCGAGAATCAGCGAAAAATGCATCCGGAAGATTTTGTTTACAAATTACGGGGGAAACATCCGGAAAGCAGGGGGAATGCTTTCGGACGCGTTTGTTTCATGATGGTACGCTTCGAATCAACAATCCCCAGCATTCAGAGGCCATTCCAATACGGGAACCTTGCGATCTGTATGTTCCGGGCTGCGAGAATCAGCGAAAAATGCATCCGGAAGATTTTGTTTACAAATTACGAGGGTAACGTCCGGAAAGCAGCGGGAATGCTTCCGGACGCGTTCGTTTCATGATGGTACGCTTCGAATCAACAATCCCCAGCATTTAGAGGCCATTCCAATGCGGGAACCATGCGATCTGTATGTTCCGGGCTGTGAGAATCAGCGAAAAATGCATCCGGAAGATTTTTTTACAAATTACGGGGAAACATCCGGAAAGCAGCGGAATGCTTCCGGACGCGTTCGTTTCATGATGGTACGCTTTGAATCAACAATCGCCTGCATGCAAAGGCTGTTCCAATGCGGGAACCATGCGATCTGTATGTTCCGGGCTGCGAGAATCAGCGAAAATGCATCCGGAAGATTTTGTTTACAAATTTCGGGGAAACATCCGGAAAGCAGCGGAATGCTTCCGGACACGTTCGTTTCATGATTGTATGCTTCGAATCAACAATCCCCATCATTCAAAGGCCATTCCAATGTGGGAACCATGCGATCTGTATGCTCCGGGCTGCGAGAATCATCGAAAAAAGCAGCCGGAAGATTTGGTTTACAAATTACGGGGGAAACATCCGGAAAGCAGCGGGAATGCTTCCGGACACGTTCGTTTCATGATGGTACGCTTCGAATCAACAATCGCCTGCATTCAGAGGCTGTTCCAATGCGGGAACCATGCGATCTGTATGTTCCGGGCTGCGAGAATCAGCGAAAATGCATCCGGAAGATTTTGTTTACAAATTACGGGGGAAACATCCGGAAAGCAGCGGGAATGCTTCCGGACGCGTTCGTTTCATGATGGTACGCTTCGAATCAACAATCCCCAGCATTCAGAGGCCATTCCAATGCGGGAACCATGCGATCTGTATGTACCGGGCTGCGAGAATCAGCGAAAAATGCATCCGGAAGATTTTGTTTACAAATTACGGGGGAAACATCCGGAAAGCAGCGGGAATGCTTCCGGACGCGTTCGTTTCATAATGGTTCGCTTCGAATGAATGATCCCCAGCAATTAGCGGCTGTTACAATGTGGGAACCATGCGATCATTATACAGATCGCTTGTTTGTTCCGGGATGCGAGAATCAGCGCAAAATGCATCCGGCAGATTTTGTTTACAAATTACGGGGGAAACATCCGGAAAGCAGCGGGAATGCTTCCGGACGCGTTCGTTTCATGATGGTACGCTTCGAATCAAAAATCCCCAGCATTCAGAGGCTGTTCCAATACGGGAACCAAGCGAAATGTTTGTTCCGGGATGCGAGAATCAGCGAAAAATGCGTCCGGAAGATTTTGTTTAGAAATTACAGGGGAAACAAACGGAAAACAGCGGGAATGCTTATTTTTGGATTGAGCGCTCGTCGGATTCCATGAGGGCGGTCACAGAATCATTTTGAGTTTAATTCGGTTGCTTCAACGCGATAGTAGAATGAGCGCTGAGTCCAGAAGGACGAGCGCAGTGTCGATATGAGTTCAATATGGTAGCACTTATGTGATGATAGTGGATTGCGCGCTCGTGAGACGATCCCCACCGATGTGTATCCAAATGAGTGTCTAGTATAGGAACGAAATGCGTTCATATTTTATTTATGCATTTATGGTCTCGCACCGGTTGTTTCTATCAAGGTTGTTGAAGTGCAATCATGCTTCGCACCGGTGGTGAATATCCGGTTGCTATTGAGGCAAACACGGAAATAAATAAAATCAGGAAAAAATATTATTTATTTTCAAATCTTTCAGAACGCGCTCCAACTTTTGTAATATAAGTATGTGCGTAATGCATTTTGTGATTATCAGATTAGCTAGACACACATCTGCTAGGTGGCGCTAGCTTATATGCAATAATTTAGTGGGGTGGATATCTCGAGATCTATAAGACTTAGAAAGATTTTGTTTTCTACATAGTTGTTCGGGTAGCCATAACATTTATGATGAAGACTAGTTTAGTTTGGAATTCATACGCATAACGGCGCTAGTGTATGAGAAATAACCTGTTAGGTTAACCTTTCCGTCCCCAACGTCTGTTTTGAAGGGCTTTCAAAAATCCAAACTGATGTAAAAACCGCATTTCTTGACCGATTCTTTCGCAACAAGTTGCATTCCATCCGGATGGATCCCAATTTTTGATTTATACTAGTTTCGAGGCTATCCACAGTACGGTTCCAGAATTATTCCAGATTCCGTTGGGGTCAGTTGTCCCCGGAATAAGTGGCCATTTACAATTTTAAGTCAAAACAGGTCGTGCGACACCTCAAACTTCATGATTTCACAAAGCAATGATGCGAATGATATTTTTGGGGTTCCTGGCCGGACTCAATCTGGTCACATCGGTCACAATCCGGGGACCTACGGAATGGCCATTTTCTAAATTGATTCAAAATAGGTCGTGCGACACCTCAAACTTCATGATTTCACAAAGCAATGATGAGAATGATATTTTTAGGGTTCCTGGCCCAATCGAATCAATTCCGGCCACAATTTGGAGGACCTACGGAATGGCCATTTTCTAAATTGATTCAAAATAGGTCGTGCGACACCTCAAACTTCATGATTTCACAGAGCAATGATGAGAATGATATTTTTAGGGTTCCTGGCCCACTCGGATTTACTTCCCACCACATCGGTCACAATTCAGGGACCCAGGAATTCCACCGAAAATTTATACAGAAATTATACCGTAAATGAAATCAACAATGGAATTCACGGACAAATTCCTAGATTAATTCCCAAAGAACTCCTGATAGAATTCCGGTGGAAACTTCAAGATTTTTCTACTGGGACATCCTCCAGGAGTTTTTCCTCCTGGAGTTCCTCCGGGAATTCCACCGGCAGTTCCTCAAAGAGTTCCTGCAGGATTTTTTCCGAGAATTATTCCGGTAGTTCTATCGGCAGATCCTACGGGGGTTCCTCTTCCGGGAATATCTCCAGAATTTCCTCCGGGAATTCATTCAAGCTTTCTTTATGGAATTCATTTAGGCTTCTTCAGGAATTTAAATAGAAAATTCTCCAGAAGCCCCACCGAAAATTTCTCTGGGAGCTCCTGAAGGTAATCTCCGGGAGGTCATCTGATGATGATGATGATGATCCTGCTCAGCTACATACCCCTAGAAAGGTTTCAGCTAGACGAGATTTGTGTATAAGATGAATTATTAAAAAAAAACATTCGAGCATTCTTCTGATAGTTTCACTGGCAGTTTCTTCGGGGGTTCATTTGAAAATTATCCCAAGAGTTTTTTCAGAAATTCCTCCGGGAGTTATTTCAATAATGCCTCCGGGAGTTCTACCAGTAGCTCTTCCAGGAAATCATGCAGGCTTTTTTCAGGAAATCATTTAGTACTTATTCAGAAATTTAGCTGGAAATTCCTCCCAAAGTTCTTCCAATAGTTTCTCTGGGAGTCCCTGCTAGGAGTTCCTCCTGAAATTCCTCCGGGAGCTCTTTCGGCAGTTACTACGAGAACTCCTCCGGGAGATCCACCGGCAGTTTCTATGAGCATTCCTCCGGAAGTTTCTACAGCAGTTCCCCTGAGTGTTCCTCTAAGAAGGAACTCCTTGAGTAATTTCCGAAGTTATTTCTGGTGGAATTTCCGGAGAAATTATCAGAGGATTTTTCGGAGAAATTTCCGGTGGAACTTCTGGAGGAATTTCTTAAAGAACTACAGGAAGAATTTCCAGAGTAACTCTCGTAAGAACTCTTGGATAAACTCCCAAATGGACTTCCGTAAGAATTCCAGGAGGAACTCCTGGGAAAGTTCTCAAAAGATCTCCCAGAACAACTCCCAGAGAAATTCTCCGAGGAACTTCTGGAGGATTTTGTAGATAAATTCTAAAAAAAAGCCTGAATGAATTCCTGGAGGAGCTACTGCTGGAACTTCCGGAGAAATTTTCAGAGGAACAGTCGTTGGAATACCCGGAGTTGAATTTCTAGAGGAAATTCCGAAATCCTATTTCCCGTGAAATTCCTGCCATATATCCTCCTGGATTTCCCTGTGAAGTTCTTGAAGGGATTCCCAGATGAACTCTTGGAAAAACTCCTGGAGGAGATCCTTCAAGCACTTCCGGAAAAAATTCTCACAAGAAAGTCCTGAACTAATTCTTGGAGAAGTTCATGAAGGAAGTTCTTTTTTTTTTTTTTTTGTGGTGGTTACAATGGCAGCTGTCCCTTGCTATTAATCTACACTGAAAATAATTGAAACGCTCGATTCAAGAATTCTTGCACATGCATGTCAATGTAGGTCCACTGTTTGATTCAAATAGTATATCTTTCCAGATTAAATTCCTTCACCCTTTGAGTTCAAGGGCGAAAACACTTGAGAACTCAATTACCGGTCACTCACCGATGTCAAGTGAGTTAATTATTTCATTAAAGTGGAATACACTTCGTCTCGCCCTACTAGTCAGTAACAGTGACTTCAAAGTGTAAAACACTTTCGATTCAATCGTTTTGGATTTGGCAATAAAGAGAATTCTGGCCAAGTCGTCAAAGTACAATCAATACAATCGAAAGTGTTTTACACTTTATTAAAGCATGTTTCACTTTGAAAAAAATTAAACTGCCAAGTTGTGGCAGGTAGTATAGAAGAACTTGAGAGGCACGCTCTCAGTGAAATAGATCTAAATGTTTCCAAAAGGTAAGTAAAATTATTAAAATCTATCATAGAGAAAACTTATCTATGAATTATTGTGTATATTTGTCCATATAAAATTCTTATTATTATTCTTGTTTCCTCAGGAAAAAAATCAGGTCCTTCGACCTAACATTCGGCATATAAGGAAGCAGAGGTACATGGCTGGTGTGTTTAAGGTAGATATGATTTACTTAAAAATACCATTACCATATAAATCATACTCTTAAAATCTCTTTACAGTATGCTGCAAATATTTTCCCAAATCAGAGGAGTAGTCGAGGAGCATCAAGTGAATAACTCGGTAATGTGTATCTTTAGTATTATATTGATATACATAAAATAAAAAATTCAATAATAAATAAATAACTAAAATATAATTAGTTTGCCAAAAACCGCGTTTTTATATTATTTGCAATAATAATAAGAATGAAAAAACATTGGATTTGAACAACTAAAACCTTCGATTTCAAAGCTGTTTAACTTTCAAATGAAGAACAATACTTTTTGATTTCAATGCCAAAGCATTTTAAATACAATGTGGAAAATTGTTGTTATCAAGTATAACAACACTTGCTCCGAAAGTGTTTTGCTGTTGAAACTAATATGTTGCGTGGTGAGTTGCTGAAAGTGTTTCACACTCGAGTCTCACATGTTTGACCAGTAGGGCAAATTCAAAGGCGAAACACTTTATAGTCACGTGTGTATTTTTTTGAGTGTACACTGTACCCCGCCCATATTGGCTTCAATGAGCCTCCCGTTTTTCATCACCACCCAGACGTTCCTAAGCGATGTTGCTCATGTGGTCAGTGTTATGGGCCGTGTTGATGAAAACAAGGATTTGTTTAACAGCCCACCCCATCATTATAAGCACTTAGTATTGTCAAACTACTATCACAAACATCAACATCGCTCTTTTCTTCTCTTTTACCTTTAAAAAATATATAAGTTTTTCTGACACTACTAATCACCTCAGTCACTTCACTCAGTATAAGCAATGAAATCATTCATCCACTTCACCTACTATCATTACGTAAATCTTGGCACAGTCATCTTGATCACCAACAATATTGCGGTCACTATCACCGTATCGTTCTTTCTTCACTTTCACAATTTCTCCACTATCATAACTGTTATAGGCAGGAAAACCATCCCCAGAAACGGGTCACCGAAAAATCACCAAACGGTCAAAATCAAATTACTATGATATGGAAATTACTAGATCTTCAGAACCATCCTTGTTCAAAATCCCGCACAACATTTCCAAAGTATATAAGTCCCTGTTTTTCCCTGTTGAACATATATTGCAGTCGTGTGTTTAATGATTAGTTGATTCACTTAATGTAGACCCATGACTGCCAACACCATCTAACATCGCTTCATCAATTTTTACATTATTTATATTTTGCGCTTCTAAACACTTCAGCATAATTTTCCACTAATTTCCTAAATCAAATTTTATGCTATTGTTCTTGAAGCAGATCCAAATATTTGAAACCACAATTAATTAATGATAACTAGCTTGATGCACGTATTAAACATTCAGTTCTTCATAGTGTGATTCACAGATTAGACACACTCTTCAGATGATGATATATACACACACTCACAAAAACATACATACATTCTCTCACACATTTTGATGCGGTTAAAGAAGTAGTTTAGAGAATTGTGCCTATCTTTATGTCCTCTACCAATTGCAGTGATGTCTGGTATTACAAGTTTTAATAGTCAAACAGTAAGTTTACTTCTAATTTTGTCAAGTATTTCGTAAGATGTCATTTGTTTTATCTTGTTTAATTCACCTATCACATGGTCTGTCTTAGTTTTTTTGTTCTCTACGTAATTCAGTTTAAGTCGATACTCATTGTAGATTATGTTGCGGCGTTCCTTCATTTTATTTGTCTAATACTAATCTCCCAGGGTCGTTTCTGCATATATGGAAAACCTAGTTTTAAAGTTTGAAAGAGCATCGCTTTAAAGTTGCGCAAAGATAATTAAATTTGCCCTACCGTATCTAATCGAATTAAAACCTTACAAGTAAAATAACTATCATTACCTAAGTCGTGGTCAGCTATAGGATTCACTTTTCGGTGGCAAAATAAAGCTTCATCACGCCTATTCCCTATCTGTTAATAAAATTTATCGAGAATGAAGCCATTATTAGATTGTTAGTATACCATAGTTGTCAAGTGTGGTATTTTATATTATGGCTCTTTAATTTGGACATAACAAAATAAAAGAAGCGCCACGCTCCTAGTTTTGAAAAAACTTCTACTCAGTGAATCCTATTAAAGTCAATTTCCTATGATTGTCGATAAAGTTGATTATAATTTCTCTATATATACCTATCTAGCTAGATTTAAGCGTAGCTACGACTCATCATCTTCATGGAACACATCAGAAAAGTATTGCAAAAAAGGAGGAGATCTCACTTCATTATTACTGAGTAAAGAAGCCCACCTCACTGCATCACTATTCCAGGCTCCAAGACACGATGATGTCCGTTGGATCACATGCACATCCGTAAAATCAGTGCGTCAATGCCAAATTGTGACGCAGCATTGAACAAAGATAGTCAACATGTGATACCACCACGACAGGATATGTCTTTGGTTGCCATATCAGTGCTAATGGCGTAAGCCCACCCATCGCGGCAAGATCACATATCCGAGGGAGGGAAGTCCTGAACAAATTCTTGGAGAAGTTCATGAAGGAATTTCTGGATAAATATCTGAAGGACTTCCCGGAAAAATACCAGAAGAAATTATTGTAGAAATTCCCAGATCAAATGCTGAAGAAATTACCCGATGAATTTCCGGAGATAGTTCTGAAGAAATACTTGGAAGAACTCTTGAAAGATATCTTGGAGGAACTCTCAAATTAATATCCGAATGATATTCTGGAGTGAATTTCTAGTGAAGTCCGGAAAGCATTCCAGGACAATTCCGCGCAAAAATTTCGGGAGAAATTCCTGAGGGTATTCCTGGAGAAGTACCTGAAGCAATTCCCGGGAAAACACCTGGAAGAATTATATGGACGAATTCCTGGATAAATTTCTGAAGAAATTCTTAGATGAATTCTTGAAGGATATTCTGAAGTAATAGCGGGAAGAATTCCAAAATAAAATCCTAGAGGATTTCGCTATTAAATTTATGCAGGTATTACCGGAAAACTCCTGAAAGTTATCCTGGAAGAATTAAAGGAAGAGTTTCTGGAGGAATGGCCGGAGAAGTTCCTAGAAGAATTTCCGAAGGAATTTCTTATAGATTTACAAGTGAAATTGTGAAGCAAAATCGGAGGATTACCGTCATAAATTTCTGAAGAAACTTCTAGCGGAATTTCGGAAGGAAATTCCGTTTGTATTCTTGAAGGAACTCTCGAATGTATTCCTGAAGGAAATGCCGGAGGTTTTTTTGGAAGAATAGCCAAAAAAATGTATAGAAGGAAAAATTGGAGAAGAAAAAAAATCTTCAAGGAATTTCCTCATGAATGTCCTAAAAAACAAATTTAGTGAGGGGTTTCTAGATAAGGAGAAATTCCAATTACATGAGAGGGATTTTCGAACGATTTTCAAAGGAATTTGTGGATTACTTTCCGGAGGAAATTAGAAGTTCCCAGGGAGCTTCTAGAAGGATTCCAAGGAGAATTCTTGAGCCCGAAACTTTTCGAGTTGTTTTGCCCCAACCTGCCCACTCTGGCTACGCCCTTGTATCATTCCCATCATTGCTTTGTAAAATCATGAAGTTTGAGGTGTCACATGACCTATTTTGAATTAATTTAGAAAATGGCCATCCCGTAGTTGTGACCGATGTGGCCAAATTGAATCCGAGTGGGCCAGGAACCCTAATAATATCATTCCCATCGTTGCTTTGTGAAATCATGAAGTTTGAGGTGTCACACGACCTATTTTGAATCAATTTAGAAAATGGCCATTCCGTAGGTCCTCCGGATTGTGGCCGGAATGGATCCGAGTGGTCCAGGAACCCTAAAAATATCATTCTCATCATTGCTTTGTAAAATCATGAAGTTTGAGGTGTCGCACGACCTATTTTGAATCAATTTAGAAAATGGCCATTCCGTTGGTCCCCTAATTGGGACCGATGTGGCCGAATTGAATCCGAGTGGGCCAGGAACCCTAAAAATATCATTCCCATTATTGCTTTGTAAAATCAAGAAGATTGAGGTGTCACACGACCTATTTTGAATCAATTTAGAAAATGGCCATTCCGTTGGTCCCCGGATTGTGACCGATGTGGCCGGATTGTATCCGAGTGGGTCAAGAACCCTAAAAATATCATTCTCATCATTGCTTTGTAAAATCATGAAGTTTGAGGTGTCGCACGACCTATTTTGAATCAATTTAGAAAATGGCCATTCCGTTGGTCCCCGGATTGTGACCGATGTGGCCGGATTGTATCCGAGTGGGTCAAGAACCCTAAAAATATCATTCCCATCATTGCTTGGAAAATCATGAAGTTTGAGGTGTCGCACGACCTATTTTGAATCAATTTAGAAAATGGCCATTCCGTAGGTCCCCGGATTGTGACCGATGTGGCCAGATTGAGTCCGAGTGGGCCAGGAACCCCAAAAATATCATTCGCATCATTGCTTTGTGAAATCATGAAGTTTGAGGTGTCGCTTGACCTGTTTTGACTTAAAATTGAAAATGGCCACTTATTCCGGGGACAACTGACCCCAACGGAATCTGGAATAATTCTGGAACAGTACTGTGGATAGCCTCGAAACTAGTATAAATCAAAAATTGGGAACCATCCGGATGGAATGCAACTTGTTGCGAAAGAATCGGTCAAGAAATGCGATTTTTACAGCAGTTTAGATTTTTGAAAGCGCTTAAAACAGACGTTGGGGACGGAAAGGTTAACTATTTCTAAATCCGTTAGAGTTAGAAGATGGTCATCTTCTACAAAGTTATCCGAATTATCTTTTAGGTTGGTTATTATGTAAGATTTAAATTAAAAGGGTAGTCAAAACCAGAAGTTTAGTTTGAAACCGCAATACTCGTTAGCGCTCGAGTTGAGTCGAATCGAGTCAAGTACGAGACACTGAAGATGGCCTTACTGTAGAAGTCGAAATAAGTATCTGTCAAAGGTACAACCAAGTGGTGGAATTAAATGGAATTGTACGAACTCGTCTTATGTCAAGTAACTTTGTAGAATACGGCAATATTCTGAAAATTCCAGATTTTGAGATATTTAACCTATCAGTTTATTTCTTATACACTAGCGCCGCTAAGCGATTGTGTTTAAAACTAAACTTGCTTGCATCATGACGGTTTTCACCACCTGAACAACTTTGTGGAATACGGCAATATTCTAAAAATTTCAGTTTACGAAATATCTAACCTAGCAGGTTATTTCTTATACACTAGCGCCACCAGGCGGTTATATCTTAATCTAAACCAGCGTTGGTCATAATGGTTTTAACCACCCGAACAACTTTGTAGAAGGCGGCAATATTCTAAAAATTACATATTTTGAGATACCTGACCTATGAGGTTATTTCCAATACACTAGCGCCGCCAAGCGGTTGTATTATTAACTAAACTTGCTTTCGTCATGATGGTTTCAATCATCCGAACAACTTTGTGGAAGACGGCAATATTCTTAACATTTCAACTATCGAAATATTTAACCTTTAGGTTATGTCCAATTCACTAGCGCCGCCAAGCGGTTGTATTGCAAATTAAACTTGTTTTCGTCATGATGGTTTTGATCACCCGAACAACTTTGTAGAAGACGCCAATATTCTAAAAATTCCAGATTTCGAGATATCAAACCTATCAGGTTATTTCATATGCACTAGCGCCGCCAATCAGTTGAAATCCAAACTAAACTGATCTCCATCACAATGGTTTTGATGATGAATAACCGAACAATTTTTCAGAAGACGGCACATTTTTTATTTATGCGTTACTCTATATTTCCGTGTGATGGTTTGGCAACGGTTGGAGCGGGTCGCCAAATTTGCCAACTCGCTATTCACCGAAGGTTGCGTTTGCATTTCCCAAACCCGTTTACCAACGACCGGTGCGAGTTCGCGTCATGATAGAGGTTGCTATTTTGGCTTTATTTACGCACTGGTGGGGATCGTCTGAGTTCATGAAGGTGGGCGCAGTAGCATTCTGAGCTCAATTTGATTGATCTAACGAGATAGTAGAATGAGCGCTCGTCTGAGGACGGGTGCAGTGTCGATATGAGTTCAATTTGGTTGAACTCATGTGATGATGGTGAATTGAGCGCTCGTTTGAGCCAATGAGGGTGGGTGCAGTATCGATATGAGTTCAATTTGGTTGCAATTATGTGATGATAGTGGATTGAGCGCTCGTCTGAGTCAATGAGGGCGGGTGCAGTATCGATATGAATTCAATTTGGTTGCAATTATGTGATGATAGTGGATTGAGCGCTCGTCTGAGTCCATGAGGGTGGGCGCAGAAGCATTCTGAGTTCAATTTGGTTTCTCTAATGAGATTATAGAATAAGCGCTCGTTTTAATCCTTGGGGCGGTCGCAGTGTCGATATTAGATCAATTTGTTGGATCAAGTGATTATATTGGGTTGAGCGCTCGTCTGTGTCCATGATGACGGGCGCATTGTCGATATGAGTTCAACTCGGTTGCACTTATGTGATGATAGTGGATTGAGCGCTCGTCTGAGTCCATGAGAGTGGGTGCTGTGTCGATATGAGTTCAATTTGGTTGCACTTATGTGATAATTGTGGATTTAGCGCTCGTCTTAGTCCATGAGGGTGGGCGCTGTGTCGATATGAGTTCAATTTGGTTGCCCTTATGTAATAATGGTGAATTGAGTGCTCGTCTGAGTCAATGAGGGCGGGCGCAGTGGCGATATTAGTTCAATTTGGTTGCACTTATGTAATGATGGTGGATTGAGTGCTCGTCTGAGTCCATGAGGGTGGGCGCTGTGTCGATATGACTTCAATTTGGTTGCACTTATGTGATGATGGTGGATTGAGTGCTCGTCTGAGTCAATGAGGGCGGGCGCAGTGTCGATATGAGTTCAATTTGGTTGCACTTATGTAATGATGGTGGATTGAGTGCTCGTCTGAGTCCATGAGGGTGGGCGCTGTGTCGATATGACTTCAATTTGGTTGCACTTATGTGATGATAGTGGATTGAGCGCTCGTCTGAATCAATGAGGTTGGGCGCAGTATCCACATGAGTTCAATTTGGTTGCACTTGTGTGATGATAGTGGATTGAGCGCTCGTCTGAGTCAATGAGGGTGGGCGCAGTGTCGAAATGACTTAAATTTGGTTGCACTTATGTGATGGTAGTGGATTAAGCGCTCGTCTGAGTCCATGAGGGTGGGCGCTGTGTCGATCTGACTTCAATTTGGTTGCACTTTGTGATGATAGTGGATTGAGCGCTCGTCTGAGTCAATGAGGGCGAGCGCAGTGTCGATATGATTTCAATTTGGTTGCACATATGTGATGATAGTGGATTGAGCGCTCGTCTGAGTCAATGAAGGCGGGTGCAGTATCGATATGAGTTGAATTTGGTTGAACTTATGTGATGATAAATCATTGAGTGCTCGTCTGAGTCAATGAGGGCGGGCGCAGTATCGATATGAGTTCAATTTGGTTGCAATTATGTGTTGATAGTGGATTGAGCGCTCGTCTGAGTCAAAGAGGGTGGGCGCAGTGTCGATATGAGTTCAATTTGGTTGCACTTATGGGATGATAGTGGATTGAGCGCTCGTTTGAGTCAATGAAGGCGGGCGCAGTGTTGATATGAGTTCAATTTGGTTGCACTTATGTGATGATAGTGGATTGAGTGCTCGTCTGAGTCAATGAGGGCGGGCGCAGTGTCGATATGAGTTCAATTTGGTTGCGCTCGTCTGAGTCAATGAGGGTGGGCGCTGTAACGTTATGAGTTCAATTTGGTTGCACTTATGTGATGATAGTGGATTGAGTGCTCGTCTGAGTCAATGAGGGCGGGCGCAGTGTTGATATGAGATCAATTTGGTTGCACTTATGTGATGATAGTGTTCAATTTGATTGCAGTTAAATGATGATAGTGGATTGAGCGCTCGTCTGAGTCCATGAGGGTGGGCGCAGAAGCATTCTGAGTTCAATTTGGTTTCTCTAATGAGATTATAGAATAAGCGCTCGTTTTAATCCTTGGGGGCGGTCGCAGTGTCGATATTAGATCAATTTGGTTGGATCAAGTGATTATAGTGGGTTGAGCGCTCGTCTGTGTCCATGATGACGGGCGCATTGTCGATATGAGTTCAATTTGGTTGCACTTATGTGATGATAGTGGATTGAGCGCTCGTCTGAGTCAATGAGGGCGGGCGCAGTGTCGATATGAGTTCAATTTGGTTGCCCTTATGTAATGATGGTGGATTGAGTGCTCGTCTGAGTCAATGAGGGCGGGCGCAGTGGCGATATTAGTTCAATTTGGTTGCACTTATGTAATGATGGTGGATTGAGTGCTCGTCTGAGTCCATGAGGGTGGGCGCTGTGTCGATATGACTTCAATTTGGTTGCACTTATGTGATGATAGTGGATTGAGCGCTCGTCTGAGTCCATGAGAGTGGGCGCTGTGTCGATATGACTTCAATTTGGTTGCACTTATGTGATGATGGTGGATTGAGTGCACGTCTGAGTCCATGAGGGTGGGCGCTGTGTCGATATGACTTCAATTTGGTTGCACTTATGTGATGATAGTGGATTGAGCGCTCGTCTGAATCAATGAGGTTGGGCGCAGTATCCATATGAGTTCAATTTGGTTGCACTTGTGTGATGATAGTGGATTGAGCGCTCGTCTGAGTCAATGAGGGTGGGCGCAGTGTCGAAATGACTTAAATTTGGTTGCACTTATGTGATGGTAGTGGATTAAGCGCTCGTCTGAGTCCATGAGGGTGGGCGCTGTGTCGATCTGACTTCAATTTGGTTGCACTTATGTGATGATAGTGGATTGAGCGCTCGTCTGAGTCAATGAGGGCGAGCGCAGTGTCGATATGATTTCAATTTGGTTGCACATATGTGATGATAGTGGATTGAGCGCTCGTCTGAGTCAATGAAGGCGGGTGCAGTATCGATATGAGTTGAATTTGGTTGCACTTATGTGATGATAAATCATTGAGTGCTCGTCTGAGTCAATGAGGGCGGGCGTAGTATCGATATGAGTTCAATTTGGTTGGAACGATGTGGTGACAGTGGATTGAGCGCTCGACTGAGGCAAAGAGGGTGGGCGCAGTGTCGATATGAGTTCAATTTGGTTGCACTTATGGAATGATAGTGGATTGAGCGCTCGTTTGAGTCAATGAAGGCGGGCGCAGTGTTGATATGAGTTCAATTTGGTTGCACTTATGTGATGATAGTGGATTGAGTGCTCGTCTGAATCAATGAGGGCGGGCGCAGTATCGATATGAGTTCAATTTGGTTGCGCTCGTCTGAGTCAATGAGGGTGGGCGCTGTAACGTTATGAGTTCAATTTGGTTGCACTTATGTGATGATAGTGGATTGAGTGCTCGTCTGAGTCAATGAGGGCGGGCGCAGTGTTGATATGAGATCAATTTGGTTGCACTTATGTGATGATAGTGTTCAATTTGATTGCAGTTAAATGATGATAGTGGATTGAGCGCTCGTCTGAGTCCATGAGGGTGGGCGCAGAAGCATTCTGAGTTCAATTTGGTTTCTCTAATGAGATTATAGAATAAGCGCTCGTTTTAATCCTTGGGGCGGTCGCAGTGTCGATATTAGATCAATTTGGTTGGATCAAGTGATTATATTGGGTTGAGCGCTCGTCTGTGTTGGGGCCCTCCTTAGCCGTGCGGTAAGATGCGCGGCTACAAAGCAAGATCATGCTGAGGGTGGCTGGGTTCGATTCCCGGTGCCGGTCTAGACAATTTTCGGATTGGAAATTGTCTCGACTTCCCTGGGCATAAAGTATCATCGTGTTAGCCTCATGATATACGAATGCAGAAATGGTAACTTGGCTTAGAAACCTCGCAGTTAATAACTGTGGAAGTGCTTAATGAACACCAAGCTGCGAGGCGGCAATGTCCCAGTGGGGGATGCAATGCCAACGAAGAAGAAGAAGAAGCTCGTCTGTGTCCATGATGACGGGCGCATTGTCGATATGAGTTCAATTTGGTTGCACTTATGTGATGATAGTGGATTGAGCGCTCGTCTGAGTCCATGAGGGTGGGCGCTGTGTCGATATGAGTTCAATTTGGTTGCACTTATGTGATGATAGTGGATTGAGCGCTCGTCTGAGTCAATGAGGGTGGGCGCAGTGTCGATATGAGTTCAATTTGGTTGCACTTATGTGTTGATAGTGGATTTAGCGCACGTCTGAGTCAATGAGAGCGGGCGCAGTGTCGATATGAGTTCAATTTGGTTGCACTTATGTGATGATAGTGGATTGAGCGCTCGTCTGAGTCAATGAGGGCGGGCGCAGTGTCGATATGAGTTCAATTTGGTTGCCCTTATGTAATGATGGTGGATTGAGTGCTCGTCTGAGTCAATGAGGGCGGGCGCAGTGGCGATATAAGTTCAATTTGGTTGCACTTATGTAATGATGGTGGATTGAGTGCTCGTCTGAGTCCATGAGGGTGGGCGCTGTGCCGATGAGACTTCAATTTGGTTGCACTTCTGTTATGATAGTGGATTGATCGCTCGTCTGAATCAATGAGGGCGGGCGCAGTATCCATATGAGTTCAATTTGGTTGCTTTCGTGTGATGATAGTGGATTGAGCGCTCGTCTGAGTCAATGAGGGCGGGCGCAGTGTCGAAATGACTTAAATTTGGTTGCACCTATGTGATGGTAGTGGACTAAGCGATCGTCTGAGTCCATGAGGGTGGGCGCTGTGTAGATCTGACTTCAATTTGGTTGCACTTATGTGATGATAGTGGATTGAGCGCTCGTCTGAGTCAATGAGGGTGGGCGCAGTGTCGATATGATTTCAATTTGGTTGCACATATGTGATGATAGTGGATTGAGCGCTCGTCTGAGTCAATGAGGGCGGGTGCAGTATCGATATGAGTTCAATTTGGTTGCACTTATGTGATGATAAATCATTGAGTGCTCGTCTGAGTCAATGAGGGCGGGCGCAGCATCGATATGAGTTCAATTTGGTTGCAATTATGTGATGATGGTGGATTGAGCGCTCGTCTGAGTCAATGAGGGCGGGTGCAGTATCGATATGAGTTCAATTTGGTTGCACTTATGTGATGATAGTGGATTGAGTGCTCGTCTGAGTCAATGAGGGCGGGCGCAGTATCGATATGAGTTCAATTTGGTTGCACTTATGTGTTGATATTGGATTGAGCGCTCGTCTGAGTCAATGAGGGTGAGCGCAGTGTCGATATGAGTTCAATTTGGTTGCACTTATGTGATGATAGTGGATTGAGCGCTCGTTTGAGTCAATGAAGGCGGGCGCAGTGTCGATATGAGTTCAATTTGGTTGCACTTATCTGATGATAGTGGATTGAGTGCTCGTCTGAGTCAATGAGGGCGGGCGCAGTGTCGATCTGACTTCAATTTGGTTGCACTTATGTGATGATAGAGGATTGAGCGCTCGTCTGAGTCCATGAGGGCGAGCGCAGTTTCGATATGATTTCAATTTGGTTGCACATATGTGATGATAGTGGATTGAGCGCTCGTCTGAATCAATGAGGGTGGGCGCAGTATCGATATGAGTTCAATTTGGTTGCACTTATGTGATGACAAATCATTGAGTGCTCGTTTGAGTCAATGAAGGCGGGCGCAGTGTTGATATGAGTTTAATTTGGTTGCACTTATGTGATGATAGTGGATTGAGCGCTCGTCTGAGTCAATGAGGGCGGGTGCAGTATCGATATGAGTTCAATTTGGTTGCACTTATGTGATGATAGTGGATTGAGTGCTCGTCTGAGTCAATGAGGGCGGGCGCAGTATCGATATGAGTTCAATTTGGTTGCACTTATGTGATGGTAGTGGATTAAGCGCTCGTCTGAGTCAATGAGGGTGGGCGCTGTGTCGATCTGACTTCAATTTGGTTGCACTTATGTGATGATAGTGGATTGAGTGCTCGTCTGAGTCAATGAGGGTGGGCGCTGTAACGACATGAGCTCAATTTGGTTGCACTTATGTGATGATAGTGGATTGAGCGCTCGTCTGAGTCAATGAGGGCGGGCGCAGTGTTGATATGAGATCAATTTGGTTGCACTTATGTGATGATAGTGTTCAATTTGATTGCAGTTAAATGATGATAGTGGATTGAGCGCTCGTCTGAGTCCATGAGGGTGGGCGCAGTAGCATTCTGAGTTCAATTTGGTTTCTCTAATGAGATTATAGAATAAGCGCTCGTTTTAATCCTTGGGGGCGGTCGCAGTGTCGATATTAGATCAATTTGGTTGGATCAAGTTATTATAGTGGGTTGAGCGCTCGTCTGTGTCCATGATGACGGGCGCATTGTCGATATGAGTTCAATTTGGTTGCACTTATGTGATGATAGTGGATTGAGCGCTCGTCTGAGTCCATGAGGGTGGGCGCTGTGTCGATATGAGTTCAATTTGGTTGCACTTATGTGATGATAGTGGATTGAGCGCTCGTCTGAGTCAATGAGGGTGGGCGCAGTGTCGATATGAGTTCAATTTGGTTGCACTTATGTGTTGATAGTGGATTTAGCGCACGTCTGAGTCAATGAGAGCGGGCGCAGTGTCGATATGAGTTCAATTTGGTTGCACTTATGTGATGATGGTGGATTGAGTGCTCGTCTGAGTCAATGAGGGCGGGCGCAGTGGCGATATTAGTTCAATTTGGTTGCACTTATGTAATGATGGTGGATTGAGTGCTCGTCTGAGTCCATGAGGGTGGGCGCTGTGTCGATATGACTTCAATTTGGTTGCACTTATGTGATGATAGTGGATTGAGCGCTCGTCTGAATCAATGAGGTTGGGCGCAGTATCCATATGAGTTCAATTTGGTTGCACTTGTGTGATGATAGTGGATTGAGCGCTCGTCTGAGTCAATGAGGGTGGGCGCAGTGTCGAAATGACTTAAATTTGGTTGCACTTATGTGATGGTAGTGGATTGAGCGCTCGTCTGAGTCCATGAGGGTGGGCGCTGTGTCGATCTGACTTCAATTTGGTTGCACTTATGTGATGATAGTGGATTGAGCGCTCGTCTGAGTCAATGAGGGCAAGCGCAGTGTCGATATGATTTCAATTTGGTTGCACATATGTGATGATAGTGGATTGAGCGCTCGTCTGAGTCAATGAGGGCGGGTGCAGTATCGATATGAGTTCAATTTGGTTGCACTTATGTGATGATAAATCATTGAGTGCTCGTCTGAGTCAATGAGGGCGGGCGCAGTATCGATATGAGTTCAATTTGGTTGCAATTATGTGTTGATAGTGGATTGAGCGCTCGTCTGAGTCAAAGATGGTGGGCGCAGTGTCAATATGAGTTCAATTTGGTTGCACTTATAGGATGATAGTGGATTGAGCGCTCGCTTGAGTCAATGAAGGCGGGCGCAGTGTTGATATTCGAGTTCAATTTGGTTGCCCTTATGTGATGATAGTGGATTGAGTGCTCGTCTGAGTCAATGAGGGCAGGCGCAGTATCGATATGAGTTCAAATTGGTTGCCTTCGACTGAGTCAATGAGGGTGGGCGCTGTAACGTTATGAGTTCAATTTGGTTGCACTTTGTGATGATAGTGGATTGAGTGCTCGTCTGAGTCAATGAGGGCGGGCGCAGTGTTGATATGAGTTCAATTTGGTTGCACTTATGTGATGATAGTGTTCAATTTGATTGCAGTTAAATGATGATAGTGGATTGAGCGCTCGTCTAAGTCCATGAGGGTGGGCGCAGAAGCATTCTGAGTTCAATTTGGTTTCTCTAATGAGATTATAGAATAGGCGCTCGTTTTAATCCTTGGGGTCGGTCGCAGTGTCGATATTAGATCAATTTGGTTGGATCAAGTGATTATATTGGGTTGAGCGCTCGTCTGTGTCCATGATGACGGGCGCATTGTCGATATGAGTTCAATTTGGTTGCACTTATGTGATGATAGTGGATTGAGCGCTCGTCTGAGTCCATGAGGGTGGGCGCTGTGTCGATATGAGTTCAATTTGGTTGCACTTATGTGATGATAGTGGATTGAGCGCTCGTCTGAGTCAATGAGGGTGGGCGCAGTGTCGATATGATTTCAATTTGGTTGCACATATGTGATGATAGTGGATTGAGCGCTCGTCTGAGTCAATGAGGGCGGGTGCAGTATCGATATGAGTTCCATTTGGTTGCACTTATGTGATGATAAATCATTGAGTGCTCGTCTGAGTCAATGAGGGCGGGCGCAGCATCGATATGAGTTCAATTTGGTTGCAATTATGTGATGATGGTGGATTGAGCGCTCGTCTGAGTCAATGAGGGCGGGTGCAGTATCGATATGAGTTCAATTTGGTTGCACTTATGTGATGATAGTGGATTGAGTGCTCGTCTGAGTCAATGAGGGCGGGCGCAGTATCGATATGAGTTCAATTTGGTTGCACTTATGTGTTGATATTGGATTGAGCGCTCGTCTGAGTCAAAGAGGGTGAGCGCAGTGTCGATATGAGTTCAATTTGGTTGCACTTATGTGATGATAGTGGATTGAGCGCTCGTTTGAGTCAATGAAGGCGGGCGCAGTGTCGATATGAGTTCAATTTGGTTGCACTTATCTGATGATAGTGGATTGAGTGCTCGTCTGAGTCAATGAGGGCGGGCGCAGTATCGATATGAGTTCAATTTGGTTGCAATTATGTGATGGTAGTGGATTGAGCGCTCGTCTGAGTCAATGAGGGCGGGCGCTGTAACGACATGAGTTCAATTTGGTTGCACTTATGTGATGATAGTGGATTGAGCGCTCGTCTAAGTCCATGAGGGTGGGCGCTGTGTCAATATGACTTAAATTTTGTTGCACTTATGTGATGATAGTGGATTGAGCGCTCGTCTGAGTCAATGAGGGCGGGCGCAGTATCGATATGAGTTCAATTTGGTTGCACTTCTGTGATGATAGTGGATTGAGCGCTCGCCTGAGTCCATGAGGGCGGGCGCAGTAGCATTCTGAGTTCAATAAGGTTTCTCTAATGAGATTTTAGAATGAGCGCTCGTTTTAATCCTTGGGGGCGGTCGCAGTGTCGATATGAGATCAATTTGGTTGCTCTCATGTGATGATAGTGGGTTGAGCGCTCGTCTGTGTCCATGATGACGGGCGCATTGTCGATATGAGGCCAACTTGGTGGCACTCATGTGATGATAGTGGATTGAGCGCTCGTCTGAGTCCATGAGGGTGGGCGCAGTAGCTTTCTGAATTCAATTCGGATTCTCTAATGAGGTTTTAGAATGAGCGCTCGATTTAATCCTTGGGGGCGGTAGCAGTGTCGATATGAGTTCAATTTGGTTGCACTTATGGGATGATAGTGGATTGAGCGCTCGTTTGAGTCAATGAGGGTGGCGCAGTATCGATATGAGTTCAATTTGGTTGCACTTATGTGTTGATAGTGGATTGAGCGCACGTCTGACTCAATGAGAGCGGGCGCAGTGTCGATATGAGTTCAATTTGGTTGCACTTATGTGATGATAGTGGATTGAGCGCTCGTCTGAGTCAATGAGGGCGGGCGCAGTGTCGATATGAGTTCAATTTGGTTGCACTTATGTAATGATGGTGGATTGAGTGCTCGTCTGAGTCCATGAGGGTGGGCGCTGTGTCGATATGACTTCAGATTGGTTGCACTTATGTAATGATAGTGGATTGAGCGCTCGTCTGAATCAATGAGGGTGGGCGCAGTATCGATATGAGTTCAATTTGGTTGCACTTGTGTGATGATAGTTGATTTTGCGCTCGTCTGAGTCAATGAGGGCGGGCGCAGTGTCGAAATGTTTTAAATTTGGTTGCACTTATGTGATGATAGTGGATTGAGCGCTCGTCTGAGTCAATGAGGGGGTGCGCAGTATCGATATGAGTTCAATTTGGTTGCACTTATGTGATGATAGTGGATTGAGTGCTCGTCTGAGTCAATGAGGGCGGGCGCAGCATCGATATGAGTTCAATTTGGTTGCAATTATGTGTTGATAGTGGATTGAGCGCTCGTCTGAGTCAAAGAAGGCAGGCGCAGTGTCGATATGAGTTCAATTTGGTTGCACTTATGTAATGATAGTGGATTGAGCGCTCGTCTGAATCAATGAGGGTGGGCGCAGTATCCATTCGAGTTCAATTTGGTTGCACTTGTGTGATGATAGTTGATTTTGCGCTCGTCTGAGTCAATGAGGGCGGGCGCAGTGTCGAAATGTTTTAAATTTGGTTGCACTTATGTGATGATAGTGGATTGAGCGCTCGTCTGAGTCAATGAGGGGGTGCGCAGTATCGATATGAGTTCAATTTGGTTGCACTTATGTGATGATAGTGGATTGAGTGCTCGTCTGAGTCAATGAGGGCGGGCGCAGCATCGATATGAGTTCAATTTGGTTGCAATTATGTGTTGATAGTGGATTGAGCGCTCGTCTGAGTCAAAGAGGGCGGGCGCAGTGTCGATATGAGTTCAATTTGGTTGCACTTATGTGTTGATAGTGGATTGAGCGCTCGTCTGACTCAATGCGGGGGGGTGCAGATCCGATATGAGTTCAATTTGGTTGCACTTATGTGTTGATAGTGGATTGAGCGCTCGTCTGAGTCAATGAGGGCGGTGCAGCATCGATATGAGTTCAATTTGGTTGCACTCATGTGATGATAGTGGATTGAGCGCTCGTCTGATTTCATGAGGGCGGGCACAGTAGCATTTTGAGTTCAATTAGGTTTCTACAAGGCGATAGTAGAATGAACGCTCGTTTGAATCCTTTGGGGCGGTCGCAGTGTCGATATGAGATCAATTTGGTTGCTTTGTGTGATTATAGTGGATTGAGCGCTCGTCTGAGTCCATAAGAGCGGGCACAGCAGTATTTTGAGTTCAATTTGGTTTCTCTAATGAGATAGCAGATTGAGCGCTGGTTTGAATCCTTTGGGGCGGTCGCAGTGTCGATATGAGATCAATTTGGTTGTACTGCTCGTCTGAGTCCATGAGGGCGGGCACAGTAGCATTTTGAGTTCAATTTGGTTTCTCTAAGGCAGAGCTTCCCAAACTTTTGGGTATGCGACCCACCTAGCAAAAATCTATATGTCTCGCGACCCACCTATGAAAATTTTTCACCAAGTAGTATTAAGCATTAATTGAATCAGACTGTCATCTGTTTCGGTAATTTTTACAAAATATTCACGTTACCTTCATGTACAAATGCAAAAACGACAAACACGATATTTTTGTCAAAATGTTTTATTTTACTTCATTAAGAGGACAGCTTTTAGGCATAAAAGTTTTCTGAAATAACGTGGTGATGAATATTTAAAACAAATGCGGTTTGAATTTGAAATTATATTCATGAAAAAAATGATCAGAACGTTCGGCATTCGAGCTGCAATTAATATTTGTTCTACGCGACCCACCAACAATCCGCAGTTTGGGAAACCATGCTCTAAGGAGATAGCAGATTGAGCGCTCGTTTTAATCCTTGAGGCGGTCGCAGTGTCGATATGAGATCAATTTGGTTGTACTGCTCGTCTGAGTCCATGAGGGCGGGCAGAGTAGCATTTTGAGTCCATTTAGGTTTCTCTAAGGAGATAGTAGAATGAGTGCTCGTTTGAATCATTGGGGCGGTCACAGTGTCGATATGCGATCAATTTGATGATAGTGGATTGAGCGCTCGTCTGAGTCCATGAGGGCGGGCACAGTAGCATTTTAAGTTCAATTAGGTTTCTCCAAGGAGATAGTAGAATGAGCGCTCGTTTGAATCCTTGGGGCGGTCACAGTGTCGTTATGCGATCAATTCGGTTGAACTTATGTGATGATAGTGGATTGAGCGCTCGTCTGAGTCAATGAGGGCGGGCACAGTAGCATTTTGAGTTCATTTAGGTTTCTCCAAGGAGATAGTAGAATGAGCGCTCGTTTGAATCCTTGGGGGCGGTCACAGTGTCGATATGCGATCAATTTGGTTGCACTCATGTGATGATAGTGGATTGAGCGCTCGTCTGAGTCCATGAGGGCGGGCACAGTAAAATTTTGTGTTCATTTAGGTTTCTCTAAGGAGATAGTAGAATGAGTGCTCGTTTGAATCCTTGGGGGCGGTCACAGTGTCGTTATGCGATCAATTCGGTTGTACTTATGTGATGATAGTGGATTGAGCGCTCGTATGAGTCCATGAAAGCGGGCACAGTAGTATTTGGAGTTCAATTTGGTTTCTCTAAGGAGATAGCAGATTGAGCGCTCGTTTGAATCCTTGGGGCGGTCGCAGTGTCGGTATAAGATCAATTTGGTTGTACTGCTCGTCTGAGTCCATGAGGGCGGGCACAGTAGCATTTTGAGTTCATTTAGGTTTCTCCAAGGAGATAGTAGAATGAGCGCTCGTTTGAATCATTGGGGGCGGTCACAGTGTCGATATGCGATCAATTTGGTTGCACTCATGTGATGATAGTGGATTGAGCGCTCGTCTGAGTCCATGAGGGCGGGCACAGTAGCATTTTGAGTCCATTAAGGTTTCTCTAAGGAGATAGTAGAATGAGCGCTCGTTTGAATCCTTGGGGCGGTCGCAGTGTCGATATGAGATCAATTTGGTTGTACTTATGTGATGATAGTGGATTGAGCGCTCGTCTGAGTCCATGAGAGCGGGCACAGTAGTGTTTTGAGTTCAATTTGGTTTCTCTAAGGAGATAGCAGATTGAGCGCTCGTTTTAATCCTTGAGGCGGTCGCAGTGTCGATATGAGATCAATTTGGTTGTACTGCTCGTCTGAGTCCATGAGGGCGAGCACAGTAGAATTTTGAGTTCATTTAGGTTTCTCTAAGGAGATAGTAGAATGAGCGCTCGTTTGAATCCTTGGGGCGGTCGCAGTGTCGATATGAGATCAATTTGGTTCTATTTATGTGGTGATAGTGGATTGAGCGCTCGTCTGAGTCCATGAGAGCGGGCACAGTAGTATTTTGAGTTCAATTTGGTTTCTCTAAGGAGATAGCAGATTGAGCGCTCGTTTTAATCCTTGAGGCGGTCGCAGTGTCGATATGAGATCAATTTGGTTGCACTTATGTGATGATAGTGGATTGAGCGCTCGTCTGAGTCAATGAGGGCGGGCGCAGTGTCGATATGAGTTCAATTTGGTTGCACTTGTGTGATGATAGTGGATTGAGCGCTCGTCTGAGTCAATGAGGGCGGGCGCAGTGTCGAAATGACTTAAATTTGGTTGCACTTATGTGATGATAGTGGATTGAGCGCTCGTCTGAGGCCATGAGGGCGGGCACAGTAGCATTTTGAGTTCAATTAAGTTTCTCTAAGGCGATAGTAGAATGAGCGCTCGTTTGAATCCTCGGGGTGGTCACAGTGCCGATGTGAGATCAATTCAATTATTTTAATAAACTCAAAATATATTTCTTATTTCAGCAATCGTACACTACTTTTTAATAACATTTACTAACCGTCTCATAATTTTAATCCACATAGAAGTAGATTGTTAGAAACCCGGATAAATTTTAGAAAAAAAGTGATATTGTAAAGACCCCAGCTATTAGCAGCAGGATTTTGCGATTTCGTAGAAATTTCTTATAGTTGGAAAAATCATATTTGAAAAGAATTTTTACCTCTAATTGAATATTAAAAGGTTTTCTGGACTTGAAGATACAAAAGTTGAAAGTTTAATCATACATCGTGGAACCAATGCTAACAGAATCCTGAATTGGCATCAAAACATTTTCACTTGGTTGAAAACTACCAAAAATATGTGAAGTGTGATAGTACGGTTTTTTTTTGTTAAAAAAAAACACGTTGGGGACATAGGAGAAGGGGGTCAAAATCTACAAAAAAAGTGGATTGCCCTAGTAATTAGTAGAGACATAAGCCATTCAACTAATTCCTTCATAAAAATAATTTATTTTTGATTAAAGAAGTTATGAAAATTTTCAATGAAATTGTTATGCGGATACATTCAGTACAAGCAAGCATGTATATATTTTCTACATTTCTTCCGAAAAAGGCACAATTTCCATAATGGTATACATGGCCAAACCCCATAGATAATTCTCATTGCCACATGGTTAAATTCATCTACCCAAAATGAAGTTCAAACAAGTCAAAATTAAGTTCAATTCCCTTAATTCTAGATCGATGCTGGGGAAGCCAAATTTTAGTCGAATGGGCCAGCCTGAGCTTTTAGTATTTGATTTTAGTATTTGATTTGAGTTTGCGTTTGATCATGTATAGAACTGGGTGGTGCGGATAGAATCGATTTGGTTGTCAAACTGAAGCCAAAATTTTCTATTGTGCCGGAGCCAAACATTGAAGATTGTGGTTATGTTCGTTTTAGATCTTATATCGAGAAGTATTGTTATTATTTGGGGAAAAAATAAAAATAAACTTAGTTTGAGTTTTGCATTTTTTGTAATAAATCTATTCACATTATATTTCGAGTGGATAATTAGTAGAAATGCAACTAAAAAGCACTCGTCACGAAATTTCTCGAGATTCAGCAGCTGATTGGAGCAGGAATATATGTATGCCATCGTAAAGTCATGTAGAGTCTCGCGCATTTGTGCGCCTTCATGCAGGATGGAAAGAGAAATTCGAAGAGCGGGAAATGTTTGACAACCGAGTAACTACAAAATAATTTTGCTTATGGGATTTTTTTCAAAATATCCCGATACTCGCTTGAGAGCAGAAAAGCGGCTTTATCCGCAGCACCCAGATATAGAAAAGTATCTGAATTCTAAGTTGTTTCCACCTAACGAAAGGTTTGAATAGGTTCAAAAAACCTAAGTTTGAGATAAACCCTTCAACCCAATTTTAATTCCCCATCGAACTGCTATCGTTAGGTGGTTTACTTTTTCTGTTTCTGATATCATCGGGTGGAATGAGACAACTAAAACAACTCAAAATTTAGGTTGTTTGATCGATCCGTGTATAATAACCATATTTCATCATATTGCTTTTGGAAATGTTAATTTAAAATGAACAAATCTATTAACAAGAAAACAAAACCTTTTTTGTTTCTTTATTTTTGTATCTTTATTAAGAAGACTTTCAGCCCTAGGCTGGCTCGACTCCAATAAATCTTTCTTAAATTCAATTACATGTAAAATGTGAACAGTACTGCCCATGATATCATGATTGACGTAATAACCTTTCAAAATTTCAGCTAATTTAACTTACTTTCGCATTTACTACGGTAATTCAATCGTTGTAACATCGATAAGTTGCATGTCTCAAACCTCATTTAAGTTTTTACGGGTAAATTGATTAGGATTTGCGATATTTGTCTTCAAGTAATAACTATAAAATCATGGGCAGATTAAGTACCCAACATTTTATATTAAATATTCAAAAATAGCAAAGTTCATTTAATCATCGTATAATGTTCTGTGAAATTGTTCTGAAACATACCAACAATCGAGCGATCAGAACCAATTTCCAAATCGAATGTCGAATGTCGGAGGTGTATTTTGCTATAAATTTTGACTCAAAGCCCCATAAAAACATCTAATCAAATGCGCAGCTTATGCTACAAGCGATTGAGCTTAAATTTTGAGGGATTGATATTCTTACCATAAGACACAATCCAAGAGGGGGAGGTGTGGAATTCGACAACTTTTGTTTCCTGGGCGAGTCTACTGGATACCTTGCGTGGGCGCGGGGTTCATAGTGACTTGAGCGCTTGCAAGAGCTCCTATGATGGCAAACACAGCACGAGTTTGAGTCTAAATATGTTGCACTGAGACGTTCATAGTGACTTGAGCGCTCGCCAGAGTCCCATGAGAGTGGACACAGCATGAATTTGAGGACAAAATTGTTACTCTGAGACGTTCATAGTGAATTCAATACCTAATTTCCATAACGACTTATCTGCTTTTGTAATAAAGATCCAAACGTCGATTTGACGAATCTGATGGCACTTCCATGCTAACCATCACCATCTACACGTAAGTGAAGGCTTCGGCTACCTGTTATGGTGTTGGTTTACGTGGGAGTGCCATTAGATTTGTCAAATCGACGTTTGAATCTTTGTTTACAAAACCAGATAAGTCGTTTTGAAAATTTGTTATTGAATCGAGTGCCTCCCAGAGTCCCATAAGGGAGGACACAGCATTGTTACTCTGATTCGTTCATAGTGAATTGAGCGCTCGCCAGAGTCCCATAAGGGGAAAAACAACATGAATTTGAGTACAGGATTGTCACTCTGAGACGTTTATAGTGAATTGAGCGCTCGCTAGAGCCCCATGAGGGCGGATACATCATGAGTTTGAGTTCAAAACTGTTGCCTTGCTTGAGACGTTCATAGTGTCCTCGCTAGAGCTCCATGAGGGCATGACTCAGGTTCGATTTGATTACAATTTGGTTACTCGTAGGTGCTCATAGTTAAATGAGTGATCGTCTAAGTCCCATGTGGGTGGACATGAATTTGATTTGAGTACAATTCGGTTACTCTGGGAGGCTTTCATAGTGAATCGAACGATCATCTGAGTCTCATGAAGGCGGACACAGATTCGATTTGCGTACAATTTGATTACTCTGAGCCTGAGGTGTTCATTGTGAAATGAGTGATCATCTGAGTCCCTTGAGTGGGCAGACATAGATTTGATTTACTCTGAGGCCTTCATAGTAAGTTGATAGATCCTTTGAGTTTTGTAGTGCGGACATAGTATCAATTTTAGTACAATATGTTTGATTCAGAGGCATCCATAATGAGCTCAGCGAACGTCTGAAACCCATGAAGTTAGACACAGATTCGATTTGAGTACATTATGGTTACTCTGAAACCTTCATTGTGAGTTGGGCGGTCTTGTATGAGTCATGTGGGAGGGCGGCCTTAGTAGCAATTGGAGTACAATTTAATTGCTCTAAAGGCATTCATAGTAAATAGTTTGTTTTGGTCGATCCATAAATTACGGGAAAATCCGAAAGCAGGGGAACTTCCGGACGCGTTTGTTCTATGATGGTACGCTTCGAATCAACAATCCCCAGCATTTAGAGGCCATTCCAATGCGGGAACCATGCGACGTATGTTCCGGGCTGCGAGAATCAGCGAAAATGCATCAGGAAATTTTTTTACAACATGGGAAACATCCGGAAAGCAGGGGAATGCTTCCGGACGCGTTCGTTTCATGATGGTGCCTCAATCAACAATCCAGCATTCGAGGCCATTCCAATGCGTGGAACCATGCGATCTATGTTCCGGCTGCGAGAATCAGCGAAAATGCATCCGGAAGATTTTTGTTTATAAATTCGGAAACATCCGGAAAGCAGCGGAATGCTTCCGGACGCGTTCGTTCATGATGCGCTTTCGAATCAAAATCGCATTCAAAGGCGTTCCAATCGGAACCATAGATCTGTATGTTCCGGGCTGAGAATCAAGCGAAAATGCATCCAAGATTTGTTTACAAATTACGGGAAACATCCGGAAAGCAGGGAATGCTTCCGGACCGTTCGTTCATGATGGTACGCTTCGAATCAACAATCCCCAGCATTCAGAGGCCTTCAATGCGGAACCATGCGATCGGATCCGGGCCAGAGATCAGCGAAAAATGCATCCGGAAGATTTTGTTTAAATTACGGGAAACATCCGAAAGCAGCGGAATGCTTCCGGACGTTCGTTTCATGATGGTACGCTTGAATCAACAATCCCTGCATTCAGAGGCCTTCCAATGCGGGAACCATGATCTGTGATCCGGGCTGTGAGAATCAGCGAAAAATGCATCCGGAAGATTTTGTTTAAAATTACGGGGAAACATCCGAAAGAGCGGAATGCTTCCGGACGCGTTCGTTTTCGATGGTACGCTTCGAATCAACAATCCCGCATTCAGAGGCTTCCAATGCGGAACCATCGATCTGTATGTTCCGGGCTGCGAGAATCAGCGAAAATGCATCCGGAAGATTTTGGCTAAATTACGGAAACATCCGGAAAGCAGGGAATGCTTTCGGACGCGTTGTTTCATGATGGCCGTTCAATCAACAATCCCCAGCATTTAGAGGCCTTCCAATGCGGGAACCATGATCTGTTTGTTCCTGAGAATCAGAAAATGATCCAGGAATTTGTTTTACAAATTACGGGATCCGGAAAGCAGCGGGAATGCTTCGGACGCGTTCGTTTCATGATGGTCGCTCGAATCAACAATCCCCAATTCAGAGGCCATTCCAATGCGGAACCATGCGATCTATGTTCCGGGCTGTGAGAATCAGCGAAAAATGCATCCGGAAGATTTTGTTTAAAATTACGGGGAAACATCCGGAAAGCAGGAATGCTTCCGGATCCGTTTCATGATGGTACGCTTTGAATCAACAATCCCGCATCAAAGGTGTTCCAATGCGGGAACCATGCGATAGTGTTCCGGTGCGAGAATCAGCGAAAATGCATCCGGAAGATTTTGTTTACAATGGGGAAATCCGGAAAGCACAGGAATGCTTCCGGACGTTCGTTCCATGATGGTACGCTTTAATCAACAATCCCCAGCATTCAGAGGCCAAATGCGGGAACCATGCGATTCGATCCGGGCGCAGAATCAGCGAAAATGCATCCAAGATTTTGTTACAAATTACGGGGAAACATCCGGAAAGCAGCGGGAATGCTTCCGGACACGTTCGTTTGCAGGTACGCTTTGAATCAACAATCGCCTGCATTCAGAGGCTGTTCCAATGCGGGAACCATGCGATCTGTATGTTCCGGGCGAGAATTCAGCGAAAATGCATCCGGAAGATTTTGTTTACAAATTACGGGGAAACATCCGGAAAGCAGCGGGAATGCTCGACGCGTTTTCGATGGTACGCTTCGAATCAACAATCCCAGCATTCAGAGGCCATTCCAAGCGGAAAATGATCTGTCGTCCGGGCGCGAGAATCAGCGAAAAATGCATCCGGAAGATTTTGTTTACAAATGGGGAAACATCCGGAAAGCAGCGGGAATGCCCGGACGCGTTCTGTTTCATGGTACGCTTGAATGAATGATCCCAGCAATTCAGAGTTATAATGGGAACCATGCGATCTATGATCGCTTGTTTGTTCCGGGATGCAGAATTGCGAAAATGCATTAGGGATTTGTTTACAAATTACGGGAAACATCCGGAAAGCAGCGGAATGCTTCCGGACGCGTTCGTTATGATGGTACGCTTGAATCAAAATCCTCAGCATTCAGAGGCTGTTCCAACATGGGAACAAGCGAAATGTTTGTTCCGATGCGAGAATCAGGAAAAATGCGTCCGGAAGATTTTGTTTAAAATTACAAGAAACAAACGGAAACAGCGGGAATGCTATTTTTGGATTGAGCGCTCGTCGGATCCGTGAGGGCGGTCACAGAATCATTTTGAGATTATCGGTTGTTCTTCAACGCGATAGTAGGAATGAGCGCTCGTCTGAGTCCAGAAGGACGAGCGGGTCGATATGAGTTCAATATGGTAGCACTTATGGATGATAGTGGATTGAGCGTCGAGACGATCCCCACCGATGTGTATCCAAATGAGTGTCTAGTATAGGAACGAAATGCGTTCATATTTTATTTATGCAGGGTCTCGCACCGTGTTTCTTATAAGGTTGGAAGTGCAATCATGCTTCGCACTGCGGTGAATGAATCTCTGCTTATTGAGGCAAACACGGAAATAAATAAAATCAGGAAAAATATTATTTATTTTCAAATCTTCAGAACGCGCCCAACTTTGTAATATAAGTATGTGCGTAATGCATTTTGATTATCAGATTAGCTAGACACATCTGCTAGGTGGCGCTAGCTTATATGCCAATTTAGTGGGTGGATATCTCGAGACTATAAGACTTGAAAGATTTTGTTTTCTACATAGTTGTTCGGGTAGCCATATTATAGATGAAGACTAGTTTAGTTTGGAATCTACGCATAACGGCGCTAGTGTATGAGAAATAACCCGTTAGGTTAACCTTTCCGTCCCCTAACGTCTTTTTGAAGGGCTTCAAAATCCAAACTGATTAAAACCGCATTTCGATCGATTCTTTGCAACAAGTTGCATCTCCATCCGGATGGATCCCTAATTTTGATTTATACTAGTTTCGAGGCTATCCACAGTACGGTTCCAGAATTATTCCAGACCGTTGGGGCCAGTTGTCCCCGGAATAAGTGGCCATTTCAATTTGGTCAAAAGGTCAGACACCTCAAACTTCAGATTTCACAAAGCAATGATGCGAATGATATTTTGGGGTTCCTGGGCCCACCGAATCAATCTGGCCACATCGGTCACAATCCGGGGACCCATGAAGGCCATTTTCTAAATTGATTCAAAATAGGTCTGCGACACCTCAAACTTCATGATTTCACAAAGCAATGATGAGAATGATATTTTAGGGTTCTCCCTATTCGAATCTAATTCCACAATTTGGAGGACCAGAATGGCCATTTCTAAATTGATTCAAAATAGGTCGTGCGACACCTCAAACTTCATGATTTCTACAGAGCAATGATGAGAATGATATTAGGGTTCCTGGCCCACTCGATTTACTTCTCCACCACATCGGTCGTAAATTAGGACCCAGGAATTCACAAATTATACAGAAAATACTGAAATGAAATCAACAATGGAATTCTGACAAATTCCTAGATTAATTCCCAAAGAACTCTGATAGAATTCCGTGGAAACTTCAAATTTTTCATTGGGACATCTCCAGGAGTTTTTCCTCCTGAGTTCCTCCATTCCACCGCAGTTCCAAAGAGTTCCTCAGATTTTTTCCTGAGAAATTATTCCGTGTTCTATCGGCAGACCAGTGGGGTTCCTCTTCCGAATATTCAGAATTTCCTCCGGAATTCATTCAAGCTTTTTATGAATTCATTTAGGCTTTTCAGAATTTAAATAGAAATTCTCCAGAAGCCCCACCGAAAATTCTCTGGGAGCTCCTGAAGGTAATCTCCGGGAGGTCATCTGATGATGATGATGATGATCCTGTCAGCCACATACCCTCAGAAAGGTTCAGCTAGACGAGATTTGTGTATAAGATGAATTATTAAAAAACATTCAGAGCATTCTTCTGATAGTTTCACTGCAGTTTCTTCGGGGGTTCATTTGAAATTATCCCAAGAGTTTTTCAGAAATTCGGGAGTTATTTCAATAATGCCTCCGAGTTCTACCAGTAGCTTTCCAGGAAATCATGCAGGCTTTTTCGATATCATTAGTACTTATTCAGAAATTTAGCTGAAATTCCTCCCAAGTTCTTCCAATAGTTTCTGGAGTCCCTGCTAGGAGTTCCTCCGAAATTCCTCCGGAGCTCTTTTCGCAGTTACTACGAGAACTCCTCCGGGAGATCCACTGGCAGTTTCTATGACATTCCTCCGGAAGTTTCTACAGCAGTTCCCTGAGTGTTCCTCAAGAAGGAACCCTTGAGTAATTTCGAGTTATTTCTGGTGGAATTTCCGGAGAAATTATCAGAGGATTTTCGAGAAATTTGTGGAACTTCTGGAGGAATTTCTTAAAAACTACGGGAAGAATTTCCAGAGTGAATCTCGTAAGAACTCTTGGAAAACCTCAAATGACTGTAAGAACAGAGGAATTGAAAGTTCTCCTGAAAGCATCCCCAGAACAACTCCCAGAGAAATTCTCCGAGGAACTTCTGAGATTTTGTAGATAAATAAAAAGCCTGAATGAATTCCTGGAGGAGCTACTGCTGGAACTTCCGAGAAATTCAGAGGAACAGTCGTTGAATACCTGAGTTGAATTTCTAGAGAAATTCGAAACTTATTTCCCGTGAAATTCCTGCCATATATCCTCCGATTTCTGTGAAGTTCTTTTGAAGGATTCCCAGATGAACTCTTGAAAAACTCCTGAGGAGATCCTTCAAGCACTTAAAAATTCTCACAAGAAAGTCCTGAACTAATTTTGAGAAGTTCATGAAGGAATTTCTTTTTTTTTTTTTTTTGTGGTGGTTCAATGTAGCGTCCTGCTATTAATCATACTAATAATTGAAACGCCTGGATTCGAAATTCCTTACAGCCTGTCAATGTAGGTCCTCTTGATTCAAATATATATCTTTCAGATTAAACTTCTTCACCCTTGAGTTCAAGTGTAAAACACTTGAGAACTCATTTACTGGTCGCTCACCAATGTCAATGAGTTAATTATTTCATTAAAGTGGAATACACTTGTCTCCCCTACTATTCAGTAATAGTGATTAAAGTGTAAAACACTTCGATTCAATCTTGAATTTGGCAATAAAAGAATTTGCCAAGTCATCAAAGTACAATCAATACAATCGAAAGTGTTAATTTTATTACAGCATGTTTCACTTTGAATAAAATTAAACTGCCATGTTGTGGCAGGTATAGAAGAACTGATGGGCACGTCCAGTGAAAGGAGATCTAAATCTCTTAAAAGTCAAATTATTAAAATCTATCATAGAGAAAACTTATCTATGAATTATTGGTATATTCGTCCAATAAAATTCATTATTATTATTCTTGTTTCCACAGGAAAAAAGTAGGTCCTCTGACCTCAATATCTGGCATAAGGAAGCAGAGGCATATGGCTGGTGTTTAGAGATATGATTTACTTCAATACATTACCATATAAACTCGTCTTTGAAATCTCTTTCATATGCAAATATTTTCCCAAATCAGAGGAGTAGTCGAGAGCATCAAGTGAATAACTTCGGTAATGTATCTTTAGATTGTATTGATATACATAAATAAAAAATTAAATAATAAATAAATATTAAAATATAATAAGTTTGCTAAAACTGCGTTTTATATTATTTGCAATAATAATAAGAATGAAAGAAACATTGGATTAAAACACCTAAAACCTTCGATTTCAAACCTGTTTAACTTTCAAATGAAGAACAATACTTTTCGGTTTCAATGCCAAAGCATTTTAAATACAATGTGGAAAATTAGATTAAGTATACAACACTTGTCTGAAAGGTTTTTCTGTTGAAACTTATGTTGGGTGTGGTGAGTTGCTGAAAGTGTTACACACTGAGTCTCTGCATTTTGACCAGTAGGCAAATTCAAAGGCGAAACACTTTATAGTCACGTGTGTATTTTTTGAGTGTACATCTCGCCCATATTGGCTTCATGAGCCTCCCGTTTTCATCACCACAGACGTTCCCAAGCGATGTTGTTTATGGTCACTGTTATGGCCGTTGATGAAAACAAGGATTTGTTTAAAGCCCACCCCATCATTATAAGCCTTAGTATTGTCAAACTACTATCACTAACATCACTCTTTTCTCTTTTACCTTTAAAAAATATATAAGTTTTCTGACACTACTAACCACCTCAGTCACTTCACTCAGTATAAGCAATGAAATCATTCATGCTATTCACCTACTATCTACGTAAATCTTGGCACAGTCATGATCACCAACAATATTGCGGTCACTATCACCGTATCGTTCTTTCTTCACTTTACAATTTCTCCACTATCATAACTCTTATAGGCAGGAAAACCATCCCCAGAAACGGGTCACCGAAAAATCACCAAACGGTCAAAATCAAATTACTATGATATGGAAATTACTAGATCTTCAGAACCATCCTTGTTCAAAATCCCGCACAACATTTCCAAAGTATATAAGTCCCTGTTTACTATTTTGTTGAACATATATTGCAGTCGTGTGTTTAATGATTAGTTGATTCACTTAATGTAGACCATGACGCCAACACCATCTAACATCGCTTCATCAATTTTACATTATTTATATTTTGCACTTAAACACTTCAGCATAATTTTCCACTAATTTCCTAAATCAAATTTTATGCTATTGTTCTTGAAGCAGATCCAAATATTTGAAACAATTAATTAATGATAACTAGCTTGATGCACGTATTAAACATTCAGTTCAGTGTGATTCATAGATTAGACACACTCTTCAGATGATGATATACACACACTAAAAACATACAGACATTCTCTCACACATTTTGATGCGGTTAAAAAGTAGTTTAGAGAATTGCTCTATCTTTATGTCCTCTTACCAATTGCAGTGATGTCTGGTATTACAAGTTTTATAGTCAAACAGTAAGTTTACTTCTAATTTTGTCAAGTATTTCGTAAGATGTCATTTGTTTTATCTTGTTTAATTCACCTATCACATGGTCTGTCTTAGTTTTTTGTTCTCTACGTAATTCAGTTAAGTCGAACTCATTGTAGATTATGTTGCGCGTTCCTTCATTTTATTTGTCTAATACTAATCTCCCAGGGTCGTTTCTGCATATATGGAAAACCTAGTTTTAAAGTTTGAAAGAGCATCGCTAAGTTGGCAAAGATAATTAATTGCCCTCACGTATCTAATCGAATTAAACCTTACAAGTAAAATAACTATCATTACCTAAGTCGTGGTCAGCTATAGGATTCACTTTTCGTGTAAAATAAAGCTTCATCACGCCATTCCCTATCTGTTAATGAAATTTATCGAGAATGAAGCCATTATTAGATTGTTAGTATACCATAGTTGTCAAGTGTGGTATTTTATATTATGGTTCTTAATTTGGACATAATAAAATAAAAGAAGCGCCACGCTCCTAGTGAAAAACTTCTACTCAGTGAATCCTATTAAAGTCAATTTCATATGATTGTCGATAAAGTTGATTATAATTTTATATATCACTCATCTAGCTAGATTTAAGCGCTATGACTCATCATCTTCATGGAACACATCAGAAAAAGTATTGCAAAAAGGAGGAGATCTCACTCATTATTACTGAGTAAAGAGCCCACCTCACTGCATCACTATTCCAGGCCCCAAGACACGATGAGTCCGTTGGATCACATGCACATCCGTAAAATCAGTGCGTCAATGCCAAATTGACGCGGCATTGAACAAAAATAGTCAATATGTGATACCACCACGACAGGATATGTCTTTGGTGCCATATCAGTGCTAATGGTAGCCCACCCATCGCGGCAAGATCACATATCCGAGGGAGGGAAGTCCTGAACTAATTCTTGGAGAAGTTCGGTGAATTTCTGGATAAATATCTGAAGGACTTCCGGAAAAATACCATGATAAATTATTGCAGAAATTCCAGATCAAATGCTGAAGAAATTACCGATGAATTTCCGGAGATAGTTTGAAGAAATACTTGGAAGAACTCTTGAAAGATATCTCAAATTAATATCCAAATGATATTCTGGAGTGAATTTCTAGTGAAGTCCGGAAAGCATTCCAGGACAATTCCAGGAAAAATTTCGGAGAAATTCCTGAAGGTATTCCTGAGAAGAATAAGCAATTCTGAAAATACTCCGAAGAATTTCGAGGAAATATATGGACGAATTCCTGGATAAATTTGAAGAAATTCTTAGATGAATTCTTGAAGGAATTCTGAAGAATAGCGGGAAGAATTCAGAAAAAAACTAGAGATTTCGCTATTAAATTTATGCAGGTATTACCGGAAAACTCCCTGAAAGTTATCCTGAAGAATTAAGGAATTTTCTGGAGGAATGGCGAGAAGTTCCTTAGAAGAATTTCCGAAGGAATTTCTTATAGATTTACAAGTGAAATTGTGAAGCAAAATCGGGATTACCGTCAAATTTCTGAAGAAATTCTAGCGGAATTTCGGAAGGAAATCTGTTTGTATTCTTGAAGGAACTCTCGAATGTATTCCTGAAGGAAATGGAGGTTTTTGGAAGAATAGCAAAAAATGTATAGAAGGAAAATTGGAAGAAAAAAAATCTTCAAGGAATTTCCTCATGAATGTCCTAAAAACAAATTTAGTGAGGGTTCTAGATAAGGAGAAATTCCAATTACGAGAGGGATTTTCGAACGATTTTCAAAGGAATTTGTGGATTACTTTCCGGAGGAAATTAGAAGTTCCAGGGAGCTTCTAGAAGGATTCCAGAGAATTCTTGAGCCGAAACTTTCGAGTTGTTTTGCCTCAACCTGCCCACTCTGGCTACGCCCTTGTATCATTCCCATCATTGCTTTGTAAAATCAGAAGTTTGAGGTGTCATGACCCATTTTGAATTAATTTAGAAAATGGCCATCCCGTAGTTGTGACCGATGTGGCCAAATTGAATCCGATGGGCCAGGAACCTAATAATATCATTCCCATCGTTGCTTTGTGAAATCATGAAGTTTGAGGTGTCACACGACCTATTTGACTCATTTTAGAAATGGCCATTCCGAGGTCCTCCGATTGTGGCGGAATGGATCCGAGTGGTCCAGGAACCCTAAAAATATCATTCTCATCATTGCTTTGTAAAATCATGAAGTTTGAGGTGTCGCACAGACCTATTTGAATCAATTTGAAAATGGCCATTCCGTTGGTCCCCTAATGACCGATGTTGAATTGAATCCGAGTGGGCCAGAACCCTAAAATATCATTCCCATTATTGCTGTAAAATCAAGAAGAGAGGTGTCACACGACCTATTTTGAATCAAGAAATGGCCATTCCGTTTCCCCGGATTGTGACCGATTGGCCGGATTGTATCCGAGGGGTCAAGAACCCTTAAATATCATCCTCATCATTTTGTAAAATCATGAAGTTTGAGGTGTCGCACGACCTATTTTGAATCAATTTAGAAATGGCCATTCGTTGGTCCCGGATTTGACCGATGTGGCCGGATTGTATCCGAGTGGTCAAGAACCCTAAAAATATCATTCCCATCATTGCTTGGAAAATCATGGTTTGAGGTGTCGACGACCTATTTTGAATCAAGAAAATGGCCATTCCGTAGGTCCTCGGATGACCGATGTGGCCAGATTGAGTCCGAGGGCCAGGAACCCCAAAATATCATTCGCATCATTGCCGTGAAATCATGAAGTTTGAGGTGTCGCTTGACCTGTTTTGAATTAAAATTGAAAATGGCCACTTATTCCGGGGACAACTGACCCCAACGGAATCTGGAATAATTCTGAACAGTACTGTGGATAGCCTTCGAAACTAGATAAATCAAAAATTGGAACCATCCGGTGGAATGCAAATTGTTGCGAAAGAATCGGTCAAGAAATGCGATTTTACAGCAGTTTAGATTTTTGAAAGCGCTTAAAACAGACGTTGGGGACGGAAAGGTTAAATATTTCTAAACAGAGTTAGAAGATGCATCTTCTACAAAAGTTATCCGAATTATCTTTAGGTTGGTTATTGTAAGATTTAAATTAAAAGGGAGTCAAACCAGAAGTTTAGTTTGAAACGAATACTCGTTAGCGCTCGAGTTGAGTCGAATCGAGTCAAGTACGAGACACCGAAGATGGCCTTACAGAAGTCGAAATAAGTATCTGTCAAAGGTACAACCAAGTGGTGGAATTAAATGAATTGTACGAACTCGTCTTATGTCAAGTAACTTTGTAGAATACGGCAATATTCTGAAAATTCCAGATTTTGAGATATTTAACCTATCAGTTTATTTCTTATACACTAGCGCGCCAAGCGATTGTGTTTAAAACTAAACTTGCTTGCATCGACGGTTTTCACCACCGAACAACTTTGTGGAATACGGCAATATTCTAAAATTTCGTACTGAAATATCTAACCTAGCAGGTTATTTCTTATACACTGCCACCAGGCGGTTATATCTTAATCTAAACCAGGTTGGTCATAATGGTTTTAACACGAACAACTTTGTAGAAGGCGGCAATATTCTAAAATTATATTTTGAGATACCTGACCTATGAGGTTATTTCAATACATAGCGCCGCCAAGCGGTTGTATTATTAACTAAACTTGCTTTCGTCATGATGGTTTCAATCATCCGAAAACTTTGTGGAAGACGGCAATATTCTTAACATTTCAACTATCGAAATATTTAACCTTTAGGTTATATCCACACTAGCGCCGCCAAGCGGTTGTATTTCAAATTAAACTTGTTTTCGTCATGATGGTTTTGATCACCGAACAACTTTGTAGAAGACGCCAATATTCTAAAAATTCCAGATTTCGAGATATCAAACCTATCAGGTTATTTCATATGCACCAGCGCCGCCAATCAGTTGAAATCAAATAAACTGATCTCCATCACAATGGTTTTGATGATGAATAACCGAACAATTTTTCAGAAGACGGCACATTTTTATTTATGGTTACTCTATATTTCCGTGTGATGGTTTGGCAACGGTTGGAGCGGGTCGCCAACCAATCCGCTATTCACCGAAGGTTGCGTTTGCATTTCCAAACCGTTTACAACGACCGGTGCGAGTTCGCGTCATGATAGAGTGCTTTTTGGCTTTATTTACGCACTGGTGGGGATGTCTGAGTTCGAAGGTGGCAGTAGATTCTGAGCTCAATTTGATTGATCTAACGAGATAGTAGAATGATCCGTCTGAGGACGGGTGCAGTGTCGATATGAGTTCAATTTGGTTGAACCTCATGATGATGGTGAATTGAGCGCCTGTTTGAGCAATGAGGGTGGTGCAGTATCGAATGAGTTCAATTTGCAATATGTGATGATAGTGATTGAGCGCCGTCTGAGTCAATAGAGGCGGGTGCAGTATCGATATGAGTTCAATTTGTGCAATTATGGATGATAGTGGATTGAGCGCTCGTCTGAGTCCAAGAGGGTGGGCGCAGAAGCATTGTGAGTTCAATTTGGTTTCTCTGAGATTATAGAAAGCGCTCGTTTTAACTTTGGGGCGGTCGCAGTGTCGATATTAGATCATGTTGGATCAAGTGATTATATTGGGTTGAGCGCTCGTCTGTGTCCCGATGACGGGCGCATTGTCGATATGAGTTCAATTTGGATTATGTGATGATAGTGGATGAGCGCTCGTCTGAGTCCATAGAGTGGGCGCTGTGTCGATATGAGTTCAATTTGGTTGCATTATGTGATGATAGTGGATTGAGCGCTGTCTGAGCTACGAGGCGGGCGCAGTGTCGATATGAGTTCAATTTGGTTGCCCTTATGTAATAATGGTGAATTGAGTGCTCGTCTGAGTCAATGAGGGCGGGCGCAGTGGCGATATTAGTTCAATTTGGTTGCACTTATGTAATGATGGTGGATTGAGTGCTCGTCTGAGTCCATGAGGGTGGGCGCTGTGTCGATATGACTTCAATTTGGTTGCACTTTATGGATGATAGTGGATGAGTGCTCGTCTGAGTCAATGAGGGCGGGCGCTGTGTCGATATGACTTCATTGGTTGCACTTATGTAATGATGGTGGATTGAGTGCTCGTCGAGTCCATGAGGTGGGCGCTGTGTCGATATGACTTCAATTTGCGTTACTTATGTGATGATAGTGGATTGAGCGCTCGTCTGAATCAATGAGGTTGGGCGCAGATCCATATGAGTTCAATGGTTGCACTGTGTGATGATAGTGGATTGAGCGCTCATCAGCAATGAGGTGGGCGCAGTGCTGAAATGACTTAAATTTGTGCACTTATGTGATGGTAGTGGATTGCGCTGTCTGAGTCCATGAGGGTGGGCGCTGTGTCGATCTGACTTCAATTTGGTTGACTTTGTGATGATAGTGGATTGAGCGCTGTCTGAGTCAATGAGGGCGAGGCAGTGTCGATATGATTTCAAATTGTGGTACATATGATGATAGTGGATTGAGCGCTCGTCTGAGTCAATGAAGGCGGTGCAGTCGATAAGAGTTGAATTTGGTTGAACTTATGTGATGATAAATCATTGAGTGCTCGTCTGAGTCAGAGGGGGCGCAGTATCGATATGAGTTCAATTTGTGCAATTATGTGTTGATAGTGGATTGAGCGCTCGTCTGAGTCAAAGAGGGTGCGCAGTGTCGATATGAGTTCAATTTGTGCATTATGGGATGATAGTGGATTGAGCGCTCGTTTGAGTCATGAAGGCGGGCGCAGTTTTGATGAGTTCAATTTGGTTGCACTTATGTGATGATAGGATTGAGTGCTCGTCTGAGTCAATGAGGGCGGGCGCAGTATCGATAAGAGTTCAATTTGGTTGGCTGTCTGAGTCAATGAGGGTGGGCGCTGTAACGTTATGAGTTCAATTTGGTTGCACTTATGTGATGATAGGATGAGTGCCTGTCTGAGTCAATGAGGGCGGGCGCAGTGTTGATATGAGATCAATTTGTGCACTTATGTGATGATAGTGTTCAATGATTGCAGAAGATGATAGTGTATTGAGCGCCTGTCTGAGTCCATGAGGGTGGGCGCAGAAATTCTGAGTTCAATTTGGTTTCTCTAATGAGATTATAGAATAAGCGCTCGTTTTAACTCCTTGGGGCGGTCGCAGTGTCGATATTAGATCAATTTGTGGATCAAGTGATTATATTGGGTTGAGCGCCTCGTCTGTGTCCATGATGACGGGCGCATTGTCGATATGAGTTCAATTTGCTGACTTATGTGATGATAGTGGATTGAGCGCTCGTCTGAGTCAATGAGGGCGGGCGCAGTGTCGATATGAGTTCAATTTGGTTGCCTGTAAATGGTGAATTGAGTGCTCGTCTGAGTCAATGAGGGCGGCGCAGTGGCGATATTAATTCAATTTGGTTGCACTTATGTAATGATGGTGGATTGAGTGCTCGTCTGAGTCCATGAGGGTGGGCGCTGTCGATATGACTTCAATTTGGTTGCACTTATGTGATGATAGTGGATTGAGTGCTCGTCTGAGTCAATGAGGGCGGGCGCTGTGTCGATATGACTTCAATTTGTGCACTTATGTAATGATGGTGGATTGAGTGCTCGTCTGATTCCATGAGGGTGGGCGCTGTGTCGATATGACTTCAATTTGGTTGCACTTATGTGATGATAGTGGATTGAGCGCTCGTCTGAATCAATGAGGTTGGGCAGTATCCATATGAGTTCAATTTGGTTGCACTTGTGATGATAGTGGATTGAGCGCCTGTCTGAGTCAATGAGGGTGGGCGCAGTGTCGAAATGACTTAAATTTGCTACTTATGTGATGGTAGTGATTGCGCTCGTCTGAGTCCAAGAGGGTGGCGCTGTGTCGATCTGACTTCAATTTGTGCACTTATGGTGATGATAGTGATTGAGGCCTCGTCTGAGTCAATGAGGGCGAGCGCAGTGTCGATTGATTTCAATTTGTGCAAATATGTGATGATAGTGGATTGAGCGCTCGTCTGAGTCAATGAAGGCGGGTAGTATCGATATGAGTTGTTTGTCATTATGTGATGATAAATCATTGAGGCTCGTCTGAGCAATGAGGGCGGGCGTAGTATCGATATGAGTTCAATTTGTGTTCTATGTGTTGATAGTGGATTGAGCGCCTGTCTGAGTCAAAGAGGGTGGGCGCAGTGTCGATATGAGTTCAATTTGGTTGCACTTATGGAATGATAGGATTGAGCGCTCGTTTGAGTCAATGAAGGCGGGCGCAGTGTTGATATGAGTTCAATTTGGTTGCATGTGATGATAGTGGATTGAGTGCTGTCTGAATCAATGAGGGCGGGCGCAGTATCGATATGGTTCAATTTGGTTGCGCCGTCTGAGTCTAATGAGGGTGGGCGCTGAACGTTATGAGTTCAATTTGGTTGCACTTATGTGATGATAGTGGATTGAGTGCTCGTCTGAGTCAATGAGGGCGGCGCAGTAGGATATGAGATCAATTTGGTTACCTTATGTGATGATAGTGTTCAATTTGATTGCAGTTAAATGATGATAGTGGATTGAGCGCTCGTCTGAGTCATGAGGTGGGCGCAGAAGCATTCTGAGTTCAATTTGGTTTCTCTAATGAGATTATAGAATAAGCGCTCGTTTTAATCCTTGGGGCGGTCGCAGTGTCGATATTAGATCAATTTGGTTGACTGCGATTTATATTGGGTTGAGGCGCTGTCTGTGTTGGGCCTCCCTTAGCGCGTGGTAAGATGCGCGGCCTAAAGCAAGATCATGTGAGGGTGGCTGTTCGATTCCGGGCCGGTCTGACAATTTTCGGATTGGAAATTGTCTTGACTTCCCTGGGCATAAAAGTATCATCGTAGTTCCTCATGATATAGAATGCAGAAATGGTAGCTTAAAACCTCGCAGTTAATAATGTGGAAGTGCTTAATGAACAAGTGCGAGGGCGGCAATGTCTCCAGTGGGGATGAATGCCAGAAGAAGAAGAAGTCGTCGTCCATGATGACGGGCGCATTGTCGATATGAGTTCAATTTGGTTGCACTTATGTGATGATAGTGGATTGAGCGCTCGTCTGAGTCCATGAGGTGGGCGCTGTGTCGATATGAGTTCAATTTGGTTGCACTTATGTGATGATAGTGGATTGAGCGCCTCGTCTGAGTCAATGAGGGTGGGCGCAGTGTCGATGAGTTCAATTTGGTTGCACTTATGTGTTGAAGTGGATTTAGCGCACGTCTGAGTCAATGAGAGCGGCGCAGTGTCGATATGAGTTCAATTTGTGCTTATGTGATGATAGTGGATTGAGCGCTCGTCTGAGCATGAGGAGATGTCGATATGAGTTCAATTTGGTTGCCTGTAATGATGGTGGAGAGTGCTCGTCTGAGTCAATGAGGATGGGCAGTGGCGATATTAGATCAATTTGGCATTCTTTGTAATGATGGTGGATTGAGTGCTCGTCTGAGTCCATGAGGGTGGGCGCTGTGTCGATATGACTTCAATTTGGTTGCACTTATGTAATGATAGTGGATTGAGCGCTCGTCGAATCAATGAGGGGGGCGCAGCATCCATATGAGTCAATTTTGTATTTGTGTGATGATAGTGGATTGAGCGCTCGTCTGAGTCAATGAGGGTGGGCGCAGTGTCGAAAACTTGATGGTTGCACTTATGTGATGGTAGTGAGGCGCTCGTCTGAGTCCCGAGGGTGGGTGGTCGATCTGACTTCAATTTGTGACTTATGTGATGATAGTGGATTGAGGCTCGTCTGAGTCAATGAGGTGAGCGCAGTGTCGATATGATTTCAATTTGTGCACATATGTGATGATAGTGGATTGAGCGCTCGTCTGAGTCAATGAGGGCGGGTGCAGTATCGATATGAGTTCAATTGTGCACTTATGTGATGATAAATCATTGATTGCTCGTCTGAGTCAATGAGGCGGGCGCAGCATCGATATGAGTTCAATTTGTTCAATTATGTATGATGGTGGATTGCCGTCTGAGCAATGAGGGCGGGTGCAGTATCGATATGAGTTCAATTTGGTGCAATTGTGATGATAGTGGATTGAGTGCCTCGTCTGAGTCAATGAGGGCGCAGTATCGATAGAGTTCATTGGTTGCACTTATGTGTTGATATTGGATTGAGCGCTCGTCTGAGTCAATGAGGGTGAGCGCAGTGTCGATATGAGTTCAATTTGTGCACCGTGATGATAGTGGATTGAGCGCCGTTTGAGCAATGAAGGCGGGCGTGTCGATAGAGTTCAATTTGTGTCTTATCTGATGATAGTGGATTGAGTGCTCGTCTGAGTCAATGAGGGCGGGCGCAGTATCGATCTGACTTCAATTTGTGCACTTATGTGATGATAGTGGATTGAGCGCTCGTCTCGAGTCACAGAGGGCGAGCGCAGTTTCGATATGATTTCAATTTGGTTGCACATATGTGATGATAGTGGATTGAGCGCTCGTCTGAGTCAATGAGGGTGGGTAGTATCGATATGAGTTCAATTTGGTTTTTATGATGATAAATCATTGAGTGCTCGTTTGAGTCAATGAAGGCGGGCGCAGTGTTGATATGAGTTTAATTTGTGCACTTATGTGATAGATAGTGGATTGAGCGCTCGTCTGAGTCAATGAGGGCGGGTGCAGTATCGATATGAGTTCAATTTGGTTGCACTTATGTGATGATAGTGGATTGAGTGCTGTCTGAGTCAATGAGGGCGGGCGCAGTATCGATATGAGTTCAATTTGGTTGTCCTATGTGATGGTAGTGGATTAGCGCTCGTCTGAGTCCATGAGGGTGGGCGCTGTGTCGATCTGACTTCAATTTGGTTTGCACTGGATGATAGTGGATTGAGTGCTCGTCTGAGTCAATGGGGTGGGCTGTAACGACATGAGCTCAATGTGTACTTTGTGATGATAGTGGATTGAGCGCTCGTCTGAGTCAATGAGGCGGGCGCAGTGTTGATAGAGATCAATTTGGTGCACTTATGTGATGATAGTGTTCAATTTGATTGCAGAAATGATGATAGTGGATTGAGCGCTCGTCTGAGTCCATGAGGGTGGGCGCAGTAGCATTCTTGAGTTCAATTTGGTTTGTCTAATGAGATTATAGAATAAGCGCTCGTTTTAATCTCGGGGGCGGTCGTGTCGATATTAGATCAATTTGTGACTGTTATTATAGTGGGTTGAGCGCTCGTCGTCCATGATGACGGCATTGTCGATATGAGTTCAATTTGGTATTTATGTGATGATAGTGGATTGAGCGCTCGTCTGAGTCAAGAGGTGGGCGCTGTGTCGATAGAGTCAATTTGGTTGCAATTATGTGATGATAGTGGATTGAGCGCCTGTCTGGTCAATGAGGGTGGGCGCAGTGTCGATATGAGTTCAATTTGTGCACTTATGTGTTGATATGGATTTAGCGCACGTCTGAGTCAATGAGAGCGGGCGCAGTGTCGATGAGTTCAATGGTTGCATCATGTGATGATGGTGGATTGAGTGTCGTCTGAGTCAATGACAGTGGCGATATTGAATTAAGGTTGCACTTATGTAATGATGGTGGATTGAGTGCTCGTTTGAGTCCATGAGGCGCTGTGTCATACAATTGACATGTTGCACTTATGTGATGATAGGATTGAGCGCCGTCTGAATCAATGAGGTGGGCGCAGTATCCATATGAGTTCAATTTGGTTACCGTGTGATGATAGTGGATTGAGCACCTGTCTGAGTCAATGAGGGTGGACGCAGTGTCGAAATGACTTAAATTTGTTGCACTTTGTGATGGTAGTGGATTGAGCGCTCGTCTGAGTCCATGAGGGGGGCGTGTGTCGATCTGACTTCAATTTGGCACTTATGATGAAGGGATTGAGCGCTCTTGAGTCAATGAGGGCAAGGCAGTTCGATATGATTTCAATTTGGCACAATGTGATGATAGTGGATTGAGCGCTCGTCTGAGTCAATGAGGGCGGTGCAGTATCGATATGAGTTCAATTTGGTTGCACTTATGTGATGATAAATCATTGAGTGCTCGTTCGAGTCAATGAGGCGCAGTCATCGATATGAGTTCAATTTGGTTGCAATTATGTGTTGATAGTGGATTGAGCGCTCGTCTGAGTCAAAGATGGTGCAGTGTCAATATGAGTTCAATTTGGTTGCACTTATAGGATGATAGTGAGATGAGCGCTCGCCGAGTCAAAGGGGCGCGGTGATGTTAAGAGTTCTTGCTGCACTTATGTGATGATTGTGGATTGAGTGCTCGTCTGAGTCAATGAGGGCGGTCGCAGTGTCGATATGAGATCAATGGTTGCGCCTGTCTGAGTCAATGAGGTGGGCGCTGTAACGTTATGAGTTCAATTTGGTTGCACTTTGTGATGATAGTGGAGAGTGCTCGTCTGAGTCAATGAGGGGCGCAGTGTTGATATGAGTTCAATTTGGTTGCACTTATGTGATGATAGTGTTCAATTTGATTGCAGTTAATGATGATAGTGGATTGAGCGCTGTTCAAGTCCATGAGGTGGGCGCAGAAGCATTCTGAGTTCAATTTGGTTTCTCTATTGAGATTATAGAATAAGCGCTCGGTTTAACTTTGGGGCGTCGGGTCGATATTAGATCAATTTGGTTGGATCAAGTGATTATATTGGAGCGCTCCTGTGTCATGATGACGGGCGCATTGTCGATATGAGTTCAATTTGTGCACTTATGTGATGATAGTGGATTGAGCGCTCGTCTGAGTCCATGAGGGTGGGCGCTGCGATATGAGTTCAATTTGTGCACTTATGTGATGATAGTGGATTGAGCGCTCGTCTGAGTCAATGAGGGTGGGCGCAGTGTCGATATGATTTCAATTTGCTGCCATATGTGATGATAGTGGATTGAGCGTTGTCTGAGTCAATGAGGGGCGTGCAGTATCGATATGAGTTCCATTTGTTGCACTTATGTGATGATAAGTGATTGCTCGTCTGAGTCATGAGGGCGGGCGCAGCATCGATATGAGTTCAATTTGTGCAATTATGTGATGATGGTGGATTGAGCGCTCGTCTGAGCGTCGAGGGCGGGTGCAGTATCGATATGAGTTCATTTGTATTATGTGATGATAGTGGATTGAGTGCTCGTCTGAGCAATGAGGGCGGGCGAGTATCGATATGAGTTCAATTTGGTTGCACTTATGTGTTGATATTGATTGAGCGCTCGTCTGAGTCAAAGAGGGTGAGGCAGTGTCGATATGAGTTCAATTTGGTTGCAATTTGTGATGATAGTGGATTGAGCGCTCGTTTGAGTCAATGAACGGGCGCAGTGTCGATATGAATTAATTTGGTACTTATCTGATGATAGTGGATTGAGTGCTCGTTGAGTCAATGAGGGCGGGCGGTATCGATAGAGTTCAATTTGGTTGCAATTATGTGATGGTAGTGGATTGAGCTCTGTCTGAATCAATGAGGGCGGGCGCTGTAACGACATGAGTTCAATTGGTGCACTTATGTGATGATAGGATTGAGTGCTCGTCTGAGTCAATGAGGGTGCAGTGTCAATTTGACTTAAATTTTGTTGCACTTATGGATGATAGTGATGAGCGCTGTCTGAATCAATGAGGGCGGGCGCAGTACCGATATGAGTCTAATTTGGTGCACTTATGTGTTGATAGATTGAGCGCCTGCCTGAGTCCATGAGGGCAGGCGCAGTAGCATTCTGAGTTCAATAGGTTTCTTAATGAGATTTTAGAATGAGCGCTCGTTTTAATCCTTGGGGCGGTCAGTGCGATATGAGATCAATTTGCGTTCTTCATGGATGATAGTGGGTTGAGCGTCTGCAGTCCATGATGACGGGCGCATTGTCGATATGAGTTCAAATTGTATCTTTTGTGATGATAGTGGATTGAGCGCTCGTCTGAGTCCATGAGGTGGGCGCAGTAGCTTCTGAATTCAATTCGGATTCTCTAATGAGGTTATAGAATGAGCGCTCGATTTAACCTTGGGGCGGTAGCAGTGTCGATATGAGTTCAATTTGGTTGCACTTATGTGATGATAGAGGATTGAGCGCTCGTTTGAGTTAATGAGGTGGGCGCAGTATCGATATGAGTTCAATTTGTGCACTTATGTGTTGATAGGTGGATTGAGCGCACGTCTGAGTCAATGAGAGCGGCGCAGTGTCGATATGAGTTCAATTTGTGCACTTATGTGATGATAGTGGATTGAGCGCCTCATCTGAGTCAATGAGGGCGTGTGCAGTGTCGATATGAGTTCAATGGTTGCACTTATGTAATGATGGTGATTGAGTGCTCGTCTGAGTCCATGAGGGTGGGCGCTGTGTCGATATGACTTCGATGGTTGCACTTATGTAATGATAGTGGATTGAGTCGTCTCGAATCAATGAGGTGGGCGCAGTATCGATTCGAGTCTCATTGCTGCACTTGTGATGATAGTTGATTTGCGCTGTCTGAGTCAATGAGGGCGGGCGCAGTGTCGAAATGTTTACATTTGGTTGCACTTATGTGATGATAGTGGATTGAGCGCTCGTCTGAGTCAATGAGGGGTGCAGTATCGATATGAGTTCAATTTGGTACTTATGTGATGATAGTGGATTGAGGCTCGTCTGAGTCAATGAGGCGGGCGCAGATCGATATGAGTTCAATTTGGTAATTATGTGTTGATAGTGGATTAAGCGCTCGTCTAAGTCCATGAGGGCGGGCGCAGTGTCGATATGAGTTCAATTTGTGCATCGTGATGATAGTGAGAGTGCTCGTCTGAATCAAAGAGGGCGGGCGCAGTATCCATTCGAGTTCAATTTGGTTGCACTTGTGTGATGATAGTTGATTTTGCGCCTGTCTGAGTCAATGAGGGCGGGCGCAGGTGAAATGTTTTAATTTGGTTGCACTTATGTGATGATAGTGGATTGAGCGCGTCTGAGGCAATGAGGGGTGCGCAGTATCGATATGAGTTCAATTTGCTGCACTGGTGATGATATGGATTGAGTGCTCGTCTGAGTCAATGAGGGCGGGCAGCATCGATATGAGTTCAATTTGTGCAATTATGTGTTGATAGTGGATTGAGCGCTCGTCTGAGTCAAAGAGGGCGGGCGCAGTGTCGATATGAGTTCATTGGTTGCACTTTGTGATGATAGTGGAGAGTGCTCGTCTGAGTCAATGAGGGCGGGCAGTATCGATATGAGTTCAATTTGTGCACTTTGTGTGATAGTGGATTGAGCGCTCGTCTGAGTCAATGAGGGCGGTGCAGCATCGATATGAGTTCAATTGTGGTACCTATGTGATGATAGTGGATTGAGCGCTCGTCTGATTTCATGAGGGCGGGCAGTAGCATTTTGAGTTCAATTAGGTTTCTACAAGGCGATAGTAGAAGAACGCTCGTTTGAATCCTTTGGGGCGGTCGCAGTGTCGATATGAGATCAATTTGGTTGCTGTGTGATTATAGTGGATTGAGCGCTCGTCTGAGTCCATGAGAGCGGGCAGTAGTGATTTTGAGTTCAATTAGGTTTCTCTAAGGAGATAGCAGATTGAGCGCTCGTTTGAATTCTTGGGCGGTAGCAGTATCGATATAAGATCAATTTTGTTGTACTGCTCGTCTGAGTCCATGAGGGCGGCACAGTAGCATTTTGAGTTCAATTTGGTTCTCTAAGGCAGAGCTTCCCAAACTTTTGGGATGCGACCCACCTAGAAAATCTATATGTCTCTGACCCACCTGAAAAATTTTTCACCAAGTAGTATTACATTAATTGAATCAGACTGTCATCTGTTTCGGTAATTTTTAAAATTACGTTACCTTCATGTACAAATGCAAAAACGACAAACACGATATTTTTTGTCAAAATGTTTTATTTTACTTCATTAAGGGATAGCTTTAGGATACAAAAGTTTTTGAATAACTGGTGATGAATATTTAAAACAAATGCGGTTTGAATTTGAAATTATATTCAGAAAAAATGATCAGAACGTTCGGCATTCGAGCTGCAATTAATATTTGTTCTACGCGACCCACCAACAATCCGAGTGGAAACCATGCTCTAAGGAGATAGCAGATTGAGCGCTCGTTTTAACTTTGAGGCGGTCGCAGTGTCGATATGAGATCTATTTGGTTGTACTGCTCGTCTGAGTCCATGAGGGCGGGCAGAGGTACTTTGAGTCCATTTAGGTTTCTAAGGAGATAGTAGAATGAGTGCTCGTTTGAATCTGGGGCGGTCACAGTGTCGATATGCGAACAATTTGATGATAGGATTGAGCGCCTGTCTGAGTCCATGAGGGCGGGCACAGTAGCATTTTGAGTTCATTTAGGTTTCTAAGGAGATAGTAGAATGAGCGCTCGTTTGAACCTTGGGGCGGTCACAGTGTCGTTATGCGATCAATTCGGTTGTACTTATGTGAAGATAGTGGATTGAGCGCACGTCTGAGCCAATGAGGGCGGGCACAGTATATTTTGAGTTCATTTAGGTTTCTCCAAGGAGATAGTAGAATGAGCGCTCGTTTGAATCCTTGGGGCGGTCACAGTGTCGATATGCGATCAATTTGGTTGCACTCATGTGATGATAGTGGATTGAGCGCTCGTCTGAGTCCATGAGGGCGAGCACAGTAAAATTTGAGTTCATTTAGGTTTCCAGGAGAAGTAGAAGAGTGCTCGTTTGAATCTTGGGGCGGTCACAGTGTCGTTATGCGATCAATTCGGTTGTACTTATGTGATGATAGTGGATTGAGCGTCGTATGAGTCCATGAAAGGGCACAGTAGTATTTGAGTTCAATTTGGTTTCTAAGGAGATAGCAGATTGAGCGCCTGTTTGAATCCTTGGGCGGTCGCAGTGTCGGTATAAGATCAATTTGGTTGTACTGCTCGTCTGAGTTCATGAGGGCGGGCACAGTAGCATTTTGAGTTCATTTAGGTTTCTCCAAGGAGATAGTAGAATGAGCGCCTCTGAATCTCTGGGGCGGTCACAGTGTCGATATGCCATCAATTTGGTTGCCCTCATGTGATGATAGTGGATTGAGCGCTCGCCTGAGTCCAGAGGCGGGCAGAGAGCATTTTGAGTCCATTAAGTTTTCTAAGGAGATAGTAGAATGAGTGCTCTGTTGAACTCTTGGGGCGGTCGCAGTGTCGATATGAGATCAATTTGTGTACTTATGTGATGAGTGGATTGAGCGCTCGTCTGAGTCCCGAGAGCGACAGTAGTGTTTTGAGTTCAATGGTTTCTCTAAGGAGATAGCAGATTGAGCGCCCGTTTTAATCCTTGAGGCGGTCGCAGTGTCGATAAGGATCAGGTTGTACTGCTCGTCTGAGTCCATGAGGGCGAGCACAGTAGAATTTGAGTTCATTTAGGTTCTCCAAGGAGATAGTAGAATGAGCGCTCGTTTGAACTTTGGGCGGTCGGGTGTCAATATGAGATCAATTTGGTTCTATTTATGTGGTGATAGTGGATTGAGCGCTCGTCTGAGTCCATGAGAGCGGCACAGTAGTATTTTGAGTTCAATTTGGTTTCTAAGGAGATAGCAGATTGAGGCTCTGTTTTAATCCTTGAGGCGGTCGGTGTCGATATGCGATCAATTTGTTTACACTTATGTGATAATAGTGGATTGAGCGCCTGTCTGAGCAATGAGGGTGGGCGCAGTGTCGATATGAGTTCAATTTGGTACTTGTGTGATGATAGTGGATTGAGCGCCTGTCTGAGCAATGAGGGCGGGCGCAGTGTCGAAATGACTTAAATTTGTGCACTTATGTGATGATAGTGGATTGAGCGCTCGTCTGAGGCCATGAGGGCGGGGACAGTAGCATTTTGAGTTCAATTAAGTTTCTCTAAGGCGATAGTAGAATGAGCGCTCGTTTGAATCTCGGGGTATCCAGCGATGTGAGATCAATTCAATTATTTTAATAAACTCAAAATATATTTCTTATTTCAGCAATCGTACACTACTTTTTAATAACATTTACTAACGTCTCATAATTTTAATCCACATAGAAGTAGATTGTTAGAAACCCGGATAAATTTTAGAAAAAGTGATATTGTAAAGACCTCAGCTATTAGCAGCAGGACTTTGCGATTTCGTAGAAATTTCTTATAGTGGGAAAATCATATTTGAAAAGAATTTTCACTCTAATTGAATATTAAAAGGTTTTCTGGACTTGAAGATACAAAGTGAAAGTTTAATCATACATCGTGGAACAATGCTAAAGAATCCTGAATTGGCATCAAACATTTTCACTTGGTTGAAAACTACCAAAATATGTGAAGTGTGATAGTACGGTTTTTTTTGTTAAAAAACACGTTGGGACATAGGAGAAGGTCAAAATCTAAAAAAAGTGGATTGCCCTAGTAATTGTAGAGACATAAGCCATTCAACTAATTCCTTCATAAAAATAATTTATTTTGATTAAAGAAGTTAAGAAAATTCTAATGAAATTGTTATGCGGATAATTCAGTACAAGCAAGCATGTATATATTTTCTACATTTCTTCCGAAAAAGGCACAATTTCCATAATGGTATACATGGCCAAACCCCCATAGATAATTCTCATTGCCACATGGTTAAATTCATCTACCCAAAATGAAGTTCAAACAAGTCAAAATTAAGTTCAATTCTTAATTCTAGATCGATGCTGGGAAGCCAAATTTTAGTCGAATGGGCCAGCTGAGCTTTAGTATTTGATTTTAGGTTTGATTTGAGTTTGCGTTTGATCAGTATAGAACTGGGTGGTGCGGATAGAATCGATTTGGTTGTCAAACAGCCAAAATTTTCTATTGTGCGAGCCAACATTGAAGATTGTGGTTATGTTCTTTTCAGATCTTATATCGAGAAGTATTGATTATTTGGGGAAAAAATAAAAATAAACTTAGTTTGAGTTTTGTGCATTCAGAGGCTGTTCCAATATGGGATCTAAGCGAAATGTTTGTTCCGGGCTGCGATAATCAGCGAAAAATGCATCCGGAAGATTTTGTTTACAAATTACGGGGGAAACATCCGGAAAGCAGCGGGAATGCTTCCGGACGCGTTCGTTTCATGATGGTACGCTTCGAATCAACAATCCCCAGTATTCAGAGGCCATTCCAATGCGGGAACCATGCGATCTGTATGTTCCGGGCTGCGAGATTCAGCGAAAAATGCATCCGGAAGATTTTGTTTACAAATTACGGGGGAAACATCCGGAAAGCAGCGGGAATGCTTCCGGACGCGTTCGTTTCATGATGGTACGCTTCGAATCAACAATCCCCAGCATTCAGAGGCCATTCCAATGCGGGAACCATGCGATCTGTATGTTCCGGGCTGCGAGATTCAGCGAAAAATGCATCCGGAAGATTTTGTTTACAAATTACGGGGGAAACATCCGGAAAGCAGCGGGAATGCTTCCGGACGCGTTCGTTTCATGATGGTACGCTTCGAATCAACAATCGCCTGCATTCAGAGGCTGTTCCAATGCGGGAACCATGCGATCTGTATGTTCCGGGCTGCGAGATTCAGCGAAAAATGCATCCGGAAGATTTTGTTTACAAATTACGGGGGAAACATCCGGAAAGCAGCGGGAATGCTTCCGGACGCGTTCGTTTCATGATGGTACGCTTCGAATCAACAATCCCCAGCATTCAGAGGCCATTCCAATGCGGGAACCATGCGATCTGTATGTTCCGGGCTGCGAGAATCAGCGAAAATGCATCCGGAAGATTTTGTTTACAAATTACGGGGGAAACATCCGGAAAGCAGCGGGAATGCTTCCGGACGCGTTCGTTTCATGATGGTACGCTTCGAATCAACAATCGCCTGCATTCAGAGGCTGTTCCAATGCGGCAACCATGCGATGTGTATGGTCGGGGGTGCGAGGATCAGCCGAGTATGCATCCGGAAGATTTTGTTTACAAATTACGGGGGAAACATCCGGAAAGCAGCGGGAATGCTTCCGGACGCGTTCGTTTCATAATGGTTCGCTTCGAATCAACAATCCCCAGCATTCAGAGGCTGTTCCAATATGGGATCTAAGCGAAATGTTTGTTCCGGGCTGCGATAATCAGCGAAAAATGCATCCGGAAGATTTTGTTTACAAATTACGGGGGAAACATCCGGAAAGCAGCGGGAATGCTTCCGGACGCGTTCGTTTTATGATGGTACGCTTCGAATCAGCAATCCCCAGCATTCAGAGGCCATTCCAATGCGGGAACCATGCGATCTGTATGTTCCGGGCTGCGAGATTCAGCGAAAAATACATCCGGAAGATTTTGTTTACAAATTACGGGGGAAACATCCGGAAAGCAGCGGGAATGCTTCCGGACACGTTCGTTTCATGATGGTACGCTTCGAATCAACAATCCCCAGCATTCAAAGGCCATTCCAATGCGGGAACCATGCGATCTGTATGTTCCGGGCTGCGAGAATCAGCGAAAAATGCATCCGGAAGATTTTGTTTACAAATTACGGGGGAAACATCCGGAAAGCAGCGGGAATGCTTCCGGACGCGTTCGTTTCATAATGGTTTGCTTCGAATCAACAATCCCCAGCATTCAGAGGCTGTTCCAATGCGGGAACCATGCGATCTGTATGTTCCGGGCTGCGAGATTCAGCGAAAAATGCATCCGGAAGATTTTGTTTACAAATTACGGGGGAAACATCCGGAAAGCAGCGGGAATGCTTCCGGACACGTTCGTTTCATGATGGTCCGCTTTGAATCAACAATCCCCAGCATTCAGAGGCCATTCCAATGCGGGAACCATGCGATCTGTATGTTCCGGGCTGCGAGAATCAGCGAAAAATGCATCCGGAAGATTTTGTTTACAAATTACGGGGGAAACATCCGGAAAGCAGCGGGAATGCTTCCGGACGCGTTCGTTTCATGATGGTACGCTTCGAATCAACAATCGCCTGCATTCAGAGGCTGTTCCAATGCGGGAACCATGCGATCTGTATGTTCCGGGCTGCGAGAATCAGCGAAAAATGCATCCGGAAGATTTTGTTTACAAATTACGGGGGAAACATCCGGAAAGCAGCGGGAATGCTTCCGGACGCGTTCGTTTCATGATGGTACGCTTCGAATCAACAATCGCCTGCATTCAGAGGCCATTCCAATGCGGGAACCATGCGATCTGTATGTTCCGGGCTGCGAGATTCAGCGAAAAATGCATCCGGAAGATTTTGTTTACAAATTACGGGGGAAACATCCGGAAAGCAGCGGGAATGCTTCCGGACACGTTCGTTTCATGATGGTACGCTTCGAATCAACAATCCCCAGCATTCAAAGGCCATTCCAATGCGGGAACCATGCGATCTGTATGTTCCGGGCTGCGAGAATCAGCGAAAAATGCATCCGGAAGATTTTGTTTACAAATTACGGGGGAAACATCCGGAAAGCAGCGGGAATGCTTCCGGACGCGTTCATTTCATGATGGTACGCTTCGAATCAACAATCCCCAGCATTCAGAGGCCATTCCAATGCGGGAACCATGCGATCTGTATGTTCCGGGCTGCGAGAATCAGCGAAAAATGCATCCGGAAGATTTTGTTTACAAATTACGGGGGAAACATCCGGAAAGCAGCGGGAATGCTTCCGGACGCGTTCGTTTCATGATGGTACGCTTCGAATCAACAATCGCCTGCATTCAGAGGCTGTTCCAATGCGGGAACCATGCGATCTGTATGTTCCGGGCTGCGAGAATCAGCGAAAAATGCATCTGGAAGATTTTGTTTACAAATTACGGGGGAAACATCCGGAAAGCAGCGGGAATGCTTCCGGACGCGTTCGTTTCATAATGGTTTGCTTCGAATCAACAATCCCCAGCATTCAGAGGCTGTTCCAATACGGGATCTAAGCGAAATGTTTGTTCCGGGCTGCGAGAATCAGCGAAAAATGCATCCGGAAGATTTTGTTTACAAATTACGGGGGAAACATCCGGAAAGCAGCGGGAATGCTTCCGGACGCGTTCGTTTCATAATGGTTCGCTTCGAATCAACAATCCCCAGCATTCAGAGGCTGTTCCAATACGGGATCTAAGCGAAATGTTTGTTCCGGGCTGCGAGAATCAGCGAAAAATGCATCCGGAAGATTTTGTTTACAAATTACGGGGGAAACATCCGGAAAGCAGCGGGAATGCTTCCGGACGCGTTCGTTTCATGATGGTACGCTTCGAATCAACAATCGCCTGCATTCAGAGGCTGTTCCAATGCGGGAACCATGCGATCTGTATGTTCCGGGCTGCAAGAATCAGCGAAAAATGCATCCGGAAGATTTTGTTTACAAATTACGGGGGAAACATCCGGAAAGCAGCGGGAATGCTTCCGGACGCGTTCGTTTCATGATGGTACGCTTCGAATCAACAATCGCCTGCATTCAGAGGCCATTCCAATGCGGGAACCATGCGATCTGTATGTTCCGGGCTGCGAGATTCAGCGAAAAATGCATCCGGAAGATTTTGTTTACAAATTACAGAAACATCCGGAAAGCAGCGGGAATGCTTCCGGACACGTTCGTTTCATGATGGTACGCTTCGAATCAACAATCCCCAGCATTCAAAGGCCATTCCAATGCGGGAACCATGCGATCTGTATGTTCCGGGCTGCGAGAATCAGCGAAAAATGCATCCGGAAGATTTTGTTTACAAATTACGGGGGAAACATCCGGAAAGCAGCGGGAATGCTTCCGGACGCGTTCGTTTCATAATGGTTTGCTTCGAATCAACAATCCCCAGCATTCAGAGGCTGTTCCAATATGGGATCTAAGCGAAATGTTTGTTCCGGGCTGCGAGAATCAGCGAAAATGCATCCGGAAGATTTTGTTTACAAATTACGGGGGAAACATCCGGAAAGCAGCGGGAATGCTTCCGGACGCGTTCGTTTCATGATGGTACGCTTCGAATCAACAATCGCCTGCATTCAGAGGCTGTTCCAATGCGGGAACCATGCGATCTGTATGTTCCGGGCTGCGAGAATCAGCGAAAAATGCATCCGGAAGATTTTGTTTACAAATTACGAGGGAAACATCCGGAAAGCAGCGGGAATGCTTCCGGACGCGTTCGTTTCATGATGGTACGCTTCGAATCAACAATCGCCTGCATTCAGAGGCCATTCCAATGCGGGAACCATGCGATCTGTATGTTCCGGGCTGCGAGATTCAGCGAAAAATGCATCCGGAAGATTTTGTTTACAAATTACGGGGGAAACATCCGGAAAGCAGCGGGAATGCTTCCGGACACGTTCGTTTCATGATGGTACGCTTCGAATCAACAATCCCCAGCATTCAGAGGCCATTCCAATGCGGGAACCATGCGATCTGTATGTTCCGGGCTGCGAGAATCAGCGAAAATGCATCCGGAAGATTTTGTTTACAAATTACGGGGAAACATTCGGAAAGCAGCGGAATGCTGCCGGACGCGTTCGTTTCATGATGGAACGCTTCGAATCAACAATCGCCTGCATTCAGAGGCTGTTCCAATGCGGGAACCATGCGATCTGTATGTTCCGGGCTGCGAGAATCAGCGAAAAATGCATCTGGAAGATTTTGTTTACAAATTACGGGGGAAACATCCGGAAAGCAGCGGGAATGCTTCCGGACGCGTTCGTTTCATAATGGTTTGCTTCGAATCAACAATCCCCAGCATTCAGAGGCTGTTCCAATACGGGATCTAAGCGAAATGTTTGTTCCGGGCTGCGAGAATCAGCGAAAATGCATCCGGAAGATTTTGTTTACAAATTACGGGGAAACATCCGGAAAGCAGCGGAATGCTTCCGGACACGTTCGTTTCATGATGGTACGCTTCGAATCAACAATCCCCAGCATTCAGAGGCCATTCCAATGCGGGAACCATGCGATCTGTATGTTCCGGGCTGCGAGATTCAGCGAAAAATGCATCCGGAAGATTTTGTTTACAAATTACGGGGGAAACATCCGGAGAGCAGCGGGAATGCTTCCGGACGCGTTCGTTTCATAATGGTTTGCTTCGAATCAACAATCCCCAGCATTCAGAGGCTGTTCCAATACGGGATCTAAGCGAAATGTTTGTTCCGGGCTGCGAGAATCAGCGAAAAATGCATCCGGAAGATTTTGTTTACAAATTACGGGGGAAACATCCGGAAAGCAGCGGGAATGCTTCCGGACACGTTCGTTTCATGATGGTACGCTTCGAATCAACAATCCCCAGCATTCAGAGGCCATTCCAATGCGGGAACCATGCGATCTGTATGTTCCGGGCTGCGAGAATCAGCGCAAAATGCATCCGGAAGATTTTGTTTACAAATTACGGGAGAAACATCCGGAAAGCAGCGGGAATGCTTCCGGACGCGTTCATTTCATGATGGTACGCTTCGAATCAACAATCCCCAGCATTCAGAGGCCATTCCAATGCGGGAACCATGCGATCTGTATGTTCCGGGCTGCGAGAATCAGCGAAAAATGCATCCGGAAGATTTTGTTTACAAATTACGGGGGAAACATCCGGAAAGCAGCGGGAATGCTTCCGGACGCGTTCGTTTCATGATGGTACGCTTCGAATCAACAATCGCCTGCATTCAGAGGCTGTTCCAATGCGGGAACCATGCGATCTGTATGTTCCGGGCTGCGAGAATCAGCGAAAAATGCATCTGGAAGATTTTGTTTACAAATTACGGGGGAAACATCCGGAAAGCAGCGGGAATGCTTCCGGACGCGTTCGTTTCATAATGGTTTGCTTCGAATCAACAATCCCCAGCATTCAGAGGCTGTTCCAATACGGGATCTAAGCGAAATGTTTGTTCCGGGCTGCGAGAATCAGCGAAAAATGCATCCGGAAGATTTTGTTTACAAATTACGGGGAAACATCCGGAAAGCAGCGGGAATGCTTCCGGACGCGTTCGTTTCATAATGGTTTGCTTCGAATCAACAATCCCCAGCATTCAGAGGCTGTTCCAATACGGGATCTAAGCGAAATGTTTGTTCCGGGCTGCGAGAATCAGCGAAAAATGCATCCGGAAGATTTTGTTTACAAATTACGGGGGAAACATCCGGAAAGCAGCGGGAATGCTTCCGGACGCGTTCGTTTCATGATGGTACGCTTCGAATCAACAATCGCCTGCATTCAGAGGCTGTTCCAATGCGGGAACCATGCGATCTGTATGTTCCGGGCTGCAAGAATCAGCGAAAAATGCATCCGGAAGATTTTGTTTACAAATTACGGGGAAACATCCGGAAAGCAGCAGGAATGCTTCCGGACGCGTTCGTTTCATGATGGTACGCTTCGAATCAACAATCGCCTGCATTCAGAGGCCATTCCAATGCGGGAACCATGCGATCTGTATGTTCCGGGCTGCGAGATTCAGCGAAAAATGCATCCGGAAGATTTTGTTTACAAATTACGGGGGAAACATCCGGAAAGCAGCGGGAATGCTTCCGGACACGTTCGTTTCATGATGGTACGCTTCGAATCAACAATCCCCAGCATTCAAAGGCCATTCCAATGCGGGAACCATGCGATCTGTATGTTCCGGGCTGCGAGAATCAGCGAAAAATGCATCCGGAAGATTTTGTTTACAAATTACGGGGGAAACATCCGGAAAGCAGCGGGAATGCTTCCGGACGCGTTCGTTTCATAATGGTTTGCTTCGAATCAACAATCCCCAGCATTCAGAGGCTGTTCCAATACGGGATCTAAGCGAAATGTTTGTTCCGGGCTGCGAGAATCAGCGAAAAATGCATCCGGAAGATTTTGTTTACAAATTACGGGGGAAACATCCGGAAAGCAGCGGGAATGCTTCCGGACGCGTTCGTTTCATGATGGTACGCTTCGAATCAACAATCGCCTGCATTCAGAGGCTGTTCCAATGCGGGAACCATGCGATCTGTATGTTCCGGGCTGCGAGAATCAGCGCAAAATGCATCCGGAAGATTTTGTTTACAAATTACGGGGGAAACATCCGGAAAGCAGCGGGAATGCTTCCGGACGCGTTCGTTTCATGATGGTACGCTTCGAATCAACAATCGCCTGCATTCAAAGGCCATTCCAATGCGGGAACCATGCGATCTGTATGTTCCGGGCTGCGAGAATCAGCGAAAAATGCATCCGGAAGATTTTGTTTACAAATTACGGGGAAACATCCGGAAAGCAGCAGGAATGCCTCCGGACACGCTCGTTTCATGATGGTATGCTGTGAATCAACAACCCCCAGCAGTCCGAGGCCATTCCAATGCGGGAACCATGCGATCTGTATGTTCCGGGCTGCGAGAATCAGCGAAAAATGCATCCGGAAGATTTTGTTTACAAATTACGGGGGAAACATTCGGAAAGCAGCGGGAATGCTTCCGGACGCGTTCGTTTCATGATGGTACGCTTCGAATCAACAATCGCCTGCATTCAGAGGCTGTTCCAATGCGGGAACCATGCGATCTGTATGTTCCGGGCTGCGAGAATCAGCGAAAAATGCATCTGGAAGATTTTGTTTACAAATTACGGGGGAAACATCCGGAAAGCAGCGGGAATGCTTCCGGACGCGTTCGTTTCATAATGGTTTGCTTCGAATCAACAATCCCCAGCATTCAGAGGCTGTTCCAATACGGGATCTAAGCGAAATGTTTGTTCCGGGCTGCGAGAATCAGCGAAAAATGCATCCGGAAGATTTTGTTTACAAATTACGGGGGAAACATCCGGAAAGCAGCGGGAATGCTTCCGGACACGTTCGTTCCATGATGGTACGCTTCGAATCAACAATCCCCAGCATTCAGAGGCCATTCCAATGCGGGAACCATGCGATCTGTATGTTCCGGGCTGCGAGATTCAGCGAAAAATGCATCCGGAAGATTTTGTTTACAAATTACGGGGGAAACATCCGGAGAGCAGCGGGAATGCTTCCGGACGCGTTCGTTTCATAATGGTTTGCTTCGAATCAACAATCCCCAGCATTCAGAGGCTGTTCCAATACGGGATCTAAGCGAAATATTTGTTCCGGGCTGCGAGAATCAGCGAAAAATGCATCCGGAAGATTTTGTTTACAAATTACGGGGGAAACATCCGGAAAGCAGCGGGAATGCTTCCGGACACGTTCGTTTCATGATGGTACGCTTCGAATCAACAATCCCCAGCATTCAGAGGCCATTCCAATGCGGGAACCATGCGATCTGTATGTTCCGGGCTGCGAGATTCAGCGAAAAATGCATCCGGAAGGTTTTGTTTACAAATTACGGGGGAAACATCCGGAAAGCAGCGGGAATGCTTCCGGACGCGTTTGTTTCATGATGGTACGCTTCGAATGAATGATCCCCAGCAATTAACGGCTGTTACAATGTGGGAACCATGCGATCATTATACAGATCGCTTGTTTGTTCCGGGATGCGAGAATCAGCGCAAAATGCATCCGGCAGATTTTGTTTACAAATTACGGGGGAAACATCCGGAAAGCAGCGGGAATGCTTCCGGACGCGTTCGTTTCATGATGGTACGCTTCGAATCAAAAATCCCCAGCATTCAGAGGCTGTTCCAATACGGGAACCAAGCGAAATGTTTGTTTCGGGATGCGAGAATCAGCGAAAAATGCGTCCGGAAGATTTTGTTTAGAAATTACGGAAATTACAGGGGAAACAAACGGAAAACAGCGGGAATGCTTATTTTTGGATTGAGCGCTCGTCGGATTCCATAAGGGCGGTCACAGAATCATTTTGAGTTTAATTCGGTTGCTTCAACGCGATAGTAGAATGAGCGCTCGTCTGAGTCCAGAAGGACGAGCGAAGTGTCGATATGAGTTCAATATGGTAGCACTAATGTGATGATATAGTGGATTGAGCGCTCGTCTGAGTTCATGAAGGTGGGCGCAGTAGTATTCTGAGCTCAATTTGATTGATCTAACGAGATAGTAGAATGAGCGCTCGTCTGAGGACGGGTGCAGTGTCGATATGAGTTCAATTTGGTTGAACTCATGTGATGATGGTGAATTGAGCGCTCGTTTGAGCCAATGAGGGCGGGTGCAGTATCGATATGAGTTCAATTTGGTTGCAATTATGTGATGATAGTGCATTGAGTGCTCGTCTGAGTCAATGAGGGCGGGCGCAGCATCGATATGAGTTCAATTTGGTTGCAATTATGTGATGATAGTGGATTGAGTGCTCGTCTGAGTCAATGAGGGCGGGCGCAGCATCGATATGAGTTCAATTTGGTTGCAATTATGTGATGATAGTGGATTGAGCGGTCGTCTGAGTCCATGAGGGTGGGAGCAGAAGCATTCTGAGTTCAATTTGGTTTCTCTAATGAGATTATAGAATAAGCGTTCGTTTTAATCCTTGGGGGCGGTCGCAGTGTCGATATTAGATCAATTTGGTTGGATCAAGTGATTATAGTGGGTTGAGCGCTCGTCTGTGTCCATGGATTGAGCGCTCGTTTGAGTCAATGAAGGCGGGCGCAGTGTTGATATGAGTTCAATTTGGTTGCACTTATGTGATGATAGTGGATTGAGCGCTCGTCTGAGTCAATGAGGGTGGGCGCAGTATCGATATGAGTTCAATTTGGTTGCACTTATGGGATGATAGTGGATTGAGCGCTCGTTTGAGTCAATGAAGGCGGGCGCAGTGTTGATATGAGTTTAATTTGGTTGCACTTATGTGATGATAGTGGATTGAGTGCTCGTCTGAGTCAATGAGGGCGGGTGCAGTATCGATATGAGTTCAATTTGGTTGCACTTATGTGATGATATTGGATTGAGTGCTCGTCTGAGTCAATGAGGGCGGGCGCAGTATCGATATGAGTTCAATTTGGTTGCAATTATGTGATGATAGTGGATTGAGTGCTCGTCTGAGTCAATGAGGGCGGGCGCAGTATCGATATGAGTTCAATTTGGTTGCACTTATGTGATGATAGTGGATTGAGTGCTCGTCTGAGTCAATGAGGGCAGGCGCAGTATCGATATGAGTTCAATTTGGTTGCACTTATGTGATGATAGTGGATTGAGCGCTCGTCTGAGTCAATGAGGGTGGGCGCAGTGTCGATATGAGTTCAATTTGGTTGCCCTTATGTAATGGTGGTGGATTGAGTGCTCGTCTGAGTCCATGAGGGTGGGCGCTGTGTCGATATGACTACAATTTGGTTGCACTTATGTGATGATAGTGGATTGAGTGCTCGTCTGAGTCAATGAGGGCAGGCGCAGTATCGATATGAGTTCAATTTGGTTGCACTTATGTGATGATAGTGGATTGAGTGCTCGTCTGAGTCAATGAGGGCGGGCGCAGTGTTGATATGAGATCAATTTGGTTGCACTTATGTGATGATAGTGGATTGAGTGCTCGTCTGAGTCAATTAGGGCGGGCGCGGTATCGATATGAGTTCAATTTGGTTGCACTTATGTGTTGATAGTGGATTGAGCGCTCGTCTGAGTCAAAGAGGGTGGGCGCAGTGGGATGATAGTGAATTGAGCGCTCGTTTGAGTCAATGAAGGCGGGCGCAGTGTTGATATGAGTTTAATTTGGTTGCACTTATGTGATGATAGTGGATTGAGTGCTCGTCTGAGTCAATGAGGGCAGGTGCAGTATCGATATGAGTTCAATTTGGTTGCACTTATGTGATGATAGTGGATTGAGTGCTCGTCAATTTGGTTGCACTTATGTGTTGATAGGGGATTGAGCGCTCGTCTGAGTCCATGAGGGTGGGCGCAGAAGCATTCTGAGTTCAATTTGGTTTCTCCAATGAGATTATAGAATAAGCGCTCGTTTTAATCCTTGGGGGCGGTCGCAATTTGGTTGGATCAAGTGATTATATTGGGTTGAGCGCTCGTCTGTGTCCATGATGACGGGCGCATTGTCGATATGAGTTCAATTTGGTTGCACTTATGTGATGCTCGTTATGAGTGCTCGTCTGAGTCAATTAGGGCGGGCGCGGTATCGATATGAGTTCAATTTGGTTGCACTTATGTGTTGATAGTGGATTGAGCGCTCGTCTGAGTCAAAGAGGGTGGGCGCAGTGGGATGATAGTGAATTGAGCGCTCGTTTGAGTCAATGAAGGCGGGCGCAGTGTTGATATGAGTTTAATTTGATTGCACTTATGTGATGATAGTGGATTGAGTGCTCGTCTGGTGCAGTATCGATATGAGTTCAATTTGGTTGCACTTATGTGATGATAGTGGATTGAGTGCTCGTCAATTTGGTTGCACTTATGTGTTGATAGGGGATTGAGCGCTCGTCTGAGTCAAAGAGGGTGGGCGCAGTGAGATGATAGTGGATTGAGCCCTCTTTTTAGTCAATGAAGGCGGGCGCAGTGTTGATATGAGTTTAATTTGGTTGCACTTATGTGATGATAGTGGATTGAGTGCTCGTCTGAGTCAATGAGGGCGGGTGCAGTATCGATATGAGTTCAATTTGGTTGCACTTATGTGATGATAGTGGATTGAGTGCTCGTCTGAGTCAATGAGGGCGGGTGCAGTATCGATATGAGATCAATTTGGTTCCACTTATGTGATGATAAATCATTGAGTGCTCGTCTGAGTCAATGAGGGCGGGCGCAGTATCGATATGAGTTCAATTTGGTTGCAATCATGTGTTGATAGTGGATTGAGCGCTCGTCTGAGTCAAAGAGGGTGGGCGCATTGTCGATATGAGTTCAATTTGGTTGCACTTATGAGATGATAGTGGATTGAGCGCTCGTTTGAGTCAATGAAGGCGGGCGCAGTGTTGATATGAGTTCAATTTGGTTGCACTTATGTGATGATAGTGAATTGAGTGCTCGTCTGAGTCAATGAGGGCAGGCGCAGTATCGATATGAGTTCAATTTGGTTGCGCTCGTCTGAGTCAATGAGGGTGGGCGCTCTAACGTTATGAGTTCAATTTGGTTGCACTTATGTGATGATAGTGGATTGAGTGCTCGTCTGAGTCATTGAGGGCGGGCGCAGTGTTGATATGAGATCAATTTGGTTGCACTTATGTGATGATAGTGTTCAATTTGACTGCAGTTAAATGATGATAGTGGATTGAGCGCTCGTCTGAGTCCATGAGGGTGGGCGCAGAAGCATTCTGAGTTCAATTTGGTTTGTTTGTTGGCAGTGTCGATATGAGTTCAATTTGGTTGCCCTTATGTAATGATGGTGGATTGAGTGCTCGTCTGAGTCAATGAGGGTGGGCGCAGTGGCGATATTAGTTCAATTCGGTTGCACTTATGTAATGATGGTGGATTGAGTGCTCGTGTGAGTCCATGAGGGTGGGCGCTGTGTCGATATGACTTCAATTTGGTTGCATTTATGTAATGATAGTGGATTGAGCGCTCGTCTGAATCAATGAGGGCGGGCGCAGTATCCATATGAGTTCAATTTGGTTGCACTTGTGTGATGATAGTGGATTGAGCGCTGGTCTGAGTCAATGAGGGTGGACGCAGTGTCGAAATGACTTAAATTTGGTTGCACTTATGTGATGGTAGTGGATTAAGCGCTCGTCTGAGTCCATGAGGGTGGGCGCTGTGTCGATCTGACTTCAATTTGGTTGCACTTATGTGATGATAGTGGATTGAGCGCTCGTCTGAGTCAATGAGGGCGGGTGCAGTATCGATATGAGTTCAATTTGGTTGCACTTATGTGATGATAAATCATTGAGTGCTCGTCTGAGTCAATGAGGGCGAGCGGAGCATCGATATGAGTTCAATTTGGTTGCAATTATGTGATGATAGTGGATTGAGCGCTCGTCTGAGTCAATGAGGGCGGGTGCAGTATCGATATGAGTTCAATTTGGTTGCACTTATGTGATGATAGTGGATTGAGTGCTCGTCTGAGTCAATGAGGGCGGGCGCAGTATCGATATGAGTTCAATTTGGTTGCACTTATGTGTTGATATTGGATTGAGCGCTCGTCTGAGTCAAAGAGGGTGAGCGCAGTGTCGATATGAGTTCAATTTGGTTGCACTTATGTGATGATAGTGGATTGAGCGCTCGTTTGAGTCAATGAAGGCGGGCGCAGTGTCGATATGAGTTCAATTTGGTTGCACTTATCTGATGATAGTGGATTGAGTGCTCGTCTGAGTCAATGAGGGCGGTCGCAGTGTCGATATGAGATCAATTTGGTTGCACTTATGTGATGATAGTGGATTGAGCGCTCGTCTAAGTCCATGAGGGTGGGCGCAGTGTCAATATGACTTAAATTTTGTTGCACTTATGTGATGATAGTGAATTGAGCGCTCGTCTGAATCAATGAGGGCGGGCGCAGTACCGATATGAGTTCAATTTGGTTGCACTTATGTGTTGATAGTAGATTGAGCGCTTGTCTGAGTCAATGAGGGCGGCAGTATCGATATGACTTCAATTTTGTTGCACTTGTGTGATGATAGTGGATTGAGCGCTCGTCTGAGTCAATGAGAGTGGGCGCAGTGTCGAAATGACTTAAATTTGGTTACACTTCTGTGATGATAGTGGATTGAGCGCTCGCCTGAGTCCATGAGGGCGGGCGCAGTAGCATTCTGAGTTCAATAAGGTTTCTCTAATGAGATTTTAGAATGAGCGCTCGTTTTAATCCTTGGGGGCGGTCGCAGTGTCGATATGAGATCAATTTGGTTGCTCTCATGTGATGATAGTGGGTTGAGCGCTCGTCTGTGTCCATGATGACGGGCGCATTGTCGATATGAGTTCAATTTGGTTGCACTTATGTGATGATAGTGGATTGAGCGCTCGTCTGAGTCCATGAGGGTGGGCGCAGTAGCTTTCTGAATTCAATTCGGATTCGCTAATGAGGTTATAGAATGAGCGCTCGATTTAATCCTTGGGGGCGGTAGCAGTGTCGATATGAGTTCAATTTGGTTGCACTTATGTGATGATAGAGGATTGAGCGCTCGTCTGAGTCAATGAGGGTGGGCGCAGTATCGATATGAGTTCAATTTGGTTGCACTTATGTGTTGATAGTGGATTGAGCGCACGTCTGAGTCAATGAGAGCTGGCGCAGTGTCGATATGAGTTCAATTTGGTTGCACTTATGTGATGATAGTGGATTGAGCGCTCGTCTGAGTCAATGAGGGCGGGTGCAGTGTCGATATGAGTTCAATTTGGTTGCACTTATGTAATGATGGTGGATTGAGTGCTCGTCTGAGTCCATGAGGGTGGGCGCTGTGTCGATATGACTTCAGATTGGTTGCACTTATGTAATGATAGTGGATTGAGCGCTCGTCTGAATCAATGAGGGTGGGCGCAGTATCCATTCGAGTTCAATTTGGTTGCACTTGTGTGATGATAGTTGATTTTGCGCTCGTCTGAGTCAATGAGGGCGGGCGCAGTGTCGAAATGTTTTAAATTTGGTTGCACTTATGTGATGATAGTGGATTGAGCGCTCGTCTGAGTCAATGAGGGCGGGCGCAGCATCGATATGAGTTCAATTATCGATTATTCTACTATCTCCTTCTCCTCCTCCTCGGAGATAGTAGAATGAGCGCTCGTTTGAATCCTTGGGGGCGGTCTCAGTGTCGATATGCGATCAATTTGGTTGCCCTCATGTGATGATAGTGGATTGAGCGCTCGTCTGAGTCCATGAGGGCGGGCACAGTAGCAATTTGTGTTCAATTATGTTTCTCTAAGAAGATAGCAGATTGAGCGCTCGTTTGAATCCTTGGGGCGGTCGCAGTGTCGGTATAAGATCAATTTGGTTGTTCTGCTCGTCTGAGTCCATGAGGGCGGGCACAGTAGCATTTTGAGTTCATTTAGGTTTCTCCAAGGAGATAGTTGAGCGCTCGTTTGAATCCTTGGGGGCGGTCACAGTGTCGATATGCGATCAATTTGGTTGCCCTCATGTGATGATAGTGGATTGAGCGCTCGTCTGAGTCCATGAGGGCGGGCACAGTAGCAATTTGTGTTCAATTATGTTTCTCTAAGAAGATAGCAGATTGAGCGCTCGTTTGAATCCTTGGGGCGGTCGCAGTGTCGATATGAGATCAATTTGGTTGTAATGCTCGTCTGAGTCCATGAGGGCGGGCAGAGTAGCATTTTGAGTCCATTTAGGTTTCTCTAAGGAGATAGTAGAATGTGTGCCGCTCGTCTGATTGCATGAGGGCAGGCACAGTAGCATTTTTAGTTCAATATGGTTTCTCTAAGAAGATAGTAGAATGAGTGCTCGTTTGAATCTTTGGGGGCGGTCACAGTGTCGCTATAAGATCAATTTGGTTGTAGTCATGTGATTATAGTGGATTGAGCGCTCGTCTGAGTCCATGAGAGCGGGGACAGTAGTATTTTGAGTTCAATTTGGTTTCTCTAAGGAGATAGCAGATTGAGCGCTCGTTTGAATCCTTGGGGCGGTCGCAGTGTCGGTATAAGATCAATTTGGTTGTTCTGCTCGTCTGAGTCCATGAGGGCGGGCACAGTAGCATTTTGAGTTCATTTAGGTTTCTCCAAGGAGATAGTTGAGCGCTCGTTTGAATCCTTGGGGGCGGTCACAGTGTCGATATGCGATCAATTTGGTTGCCCTCATGTGATGATAGTGGATTGAGCGCTCGTCTGAGTCCATGAGGGCGGGCACAGTAGCAATTTGTGTTCAATTATGTTTCTCTAAGAAGATAGTAGAATGAGTGCTCGTTTGAATCCTTGGGGCGGTCACAGTGTCGTTATGCGATCAATTTGGTTGCCCTCATGTGATGATAGTGGATTGAGCGCACGTCTGAGTCAATGAGGGCGGGCACAGTAGCATTTTGAGTTCAATTAGGTTTCTCTAAGAAGATAGCAGATTGAGCGCTCGTTTGAATCCTTGGGGCGATCGCAATGTCGATATGATTTTTCTTTCATTTAGGTTTCTCTTTTGAGTCCATTTAGGTTCCTCTCTCCCTTCTCTCTAGATAGTAGAATGAGTGCTCGTTTGAATCATTGGGGCGGTCACAGTGTCGATATGCGATCAATTTGATGATAGTGGATTGAGCGCTCGTCTGATTGCATGAGGGCAGGCACAGTAGCATTTTTAGT